>NW_024081231.1:394635-619951 GCF_003009895.1 Hyaena hyaena
GTCACAGACTGAAACAGGCTCCAGGCTCTGAGCTGGCAGTCAGCACAGAGCCCGACGCGGGGCTCGAACCCACGAACCGCGAGATCATGACCTAAGCGAAAGTCGGACGCTTAACCGACTAAGCCACCCAGGCGCCCCCTTATAGTCTTTTTCTTAAGAAGCTAAGGGGTGAGTTAGTATTTTAACACAGTAAATATGTTTTCTAATGAATCATTCTCCTAGAAGAAAAAGATGGAAGAAATCTGAAGAAACAGAGGCCAGGAACCTAAGCAAACAAACCAACCAATCAAGTGTGGGGATTCTGTTCTCCATAAGTGCTGGAGGCATGTAAGTACAGGAGTAGAGACGACAGGCAGACTCTAGTGTGAGTACCAGCCCTGCCAACTACTGGCTGAACAAGCCAGGAACTTCTTCATCTGTAAAATGGAAATAACAGTATTTATCTTGTAGAAGTACCACAAGGAATCAGTGGCATATATTAAGAAGTTTCAGTGTGCATGACACAAAAGTATTGTCTGTTACCAGTAGTACCATTCATTAACAAGCCAGAGGGCAATTTCTTCTTGTCCTTTGATGCACAGACCATCACCCTTCTGGATCGATTTAGCAAAATCTTGACAGGAACTAACTAGTACTAAATCAGTACTTGTTAATAAATGAAACATAATCTTAGTGAGTTTTCGAGATCACAGTCTAGGGAAATCTTCTCCAATGTTTCTTTACATTCTGGAATCTGCCAGAGATGGGGATGGGAGACAGCCCTACAAATGAGAACTAAAGTTTCTTTCAATGATCTATTAATACTTAGAACCTCAGAGATTTGTTTTACTTTTATTTTTATTTAATGTTTATTCATTTTTTGATAGAGAGAGAGAATGAGTGTGTGTGGGGGGCGAGGGGCAGAGACAAAGACACACACACACACAGAATCGGAAGCAGGCTCCAGGCTCTGAGCTGTCAGCACAGAGCCCGACATGGGTCTCAAACTCATGAACTGCAAGATAATGACATTAGCTGAAGTTGGATGCTTAAGTGACTGAGCCACCCAGACGCCCCTAGAACCTCAGAGATTTCAGTCAATGGAAATGGTTTCAACCAGAAATGCATTATTGCTAACCAAATCTGTTGCACACTACACACATTCTTTAGAATACTGTTTTCACAACTGTCATTGTTATCAAGAGGCAGAAGACAAAATGGAGAATGGAGTGTTATGGCCTGAATATTTCTGTCTCCCCCAAATTCACAGGTTGAAATCGTAATCCTGAATGTGATATCAGGAGATGGGGCCTCAAACAGGCGATTGGTCATGAGGGTAGAGCCGTCATGAACGGGAAAGTACCTACCCTTAGAGAAGATTCCAGAATGTACTGTCTGCTCCTGCTATGGCCCAGTAAGTGGGCCAGATACTGAATCTGAATCTGCCAACATAACTACTGAATGCAGATAGTGAAACTGCCTACATGTGAGACTTCCTAGCCTCCAGAGCTGTGAGAAATAAAGGGTTCTAGTTTAAGCCACTCAGTCTTTTTGTTATAGCAGCTCAAATGGCAGGTACACTATTATTTATCCAAAGTTTGAGGCATATCCAGAGATGTGAGTGAGAAGAATAAGTAGATACACACTTAAAGGAGACTGGTCCTGTAGTGATTACCTAAACGGCCCAAATGAAACTGCTGCATATTGTAAGGTAACAGCTGACTCCAGCAACATGGCAGAAACTTCCAGAGAAGCTCGACACTGCAAAGCAGGGTAACATGCTTAGACGGTTTTCATTTTTCATAAGAAAACAGAAGCCGCTCTTCCATCAGCTGCAATGCCCATGGAGCCCACGGGTCAGACTCTGACAGAGGCACTAAGGGATATTTTCTGGAAGTGTTGCTTTTCATGGAGTCCACTGCAAAGGGGCTGGTATGCAGAGACACATTAAATAAATTGCCCCCTTGTGGGAACAGTTTACAAAATCTGTAACACTCACTTGGCTCCTTTACCAAGTTTTTATAAAACTTTGTCATAGTAAAATTTGGGCACTTGAAGTCAGAAATTACACTTTATATTTGCATTTTTTAAAATGTTTCCAAAGGGCGTCTGTTTTTTAGAGGCTTCTGTAGAGCTTGACTCAAAGGAAGGAGGCTGCTGAATTCTGAAGACTTATGCTTTGCATCTCTTTGGAGAAACAGAACCAGCCACACTTTCATGCTTCTTTTATTCTCAAAAGACAATGATCTATCAATCAACTTCCATATATTCAGACATGGACTACTTCACTTTCAGGGTATTTTATTTTCCGGTTTTACTGCTATAGATTCGGAATTAAAAGTAAGTTGCGAATTTTAGGTAAAATAGAGTGATAAAATTTAGTGGTCATTAAGATTTCAAGTGGAATCTATTTTAGTGAGCTTGGTTCCCTGTTCTCCTGAGGCCTCTTAACATAGTAAATGGAAGTGTACAAATCTAACTGGCTGAGACCCTGCTTGACCCTGACACAGACTGCTAACGTTTCATCTCTGGTGAGACCTCATACCGAATTTAAGCTTGGTAAGCTTCTTTACCTTGAGAAGAAAGATTTTAATGGGCCATTAAATCACCTAGCCCTCAAAGTGGTAAGTGTTGCCCAATCTTCCATTCCCCATAATCACCCACATTTTGCATGGTTTATGTCATTGGTTATGGCTATTTTTTTAAAAAATCATATATCACAAAAAGAAATACAGACAGACATACAGCTATTTGCCTACATTCTTACATCTTGGGAAGAATATGTAGGTGTGCTTTACATGCTGATTTCTAGAAGTATGGGAGTTACATTTTAACTCTCATGAGTTATCCTAGGGAGGGGCAGGATACCGCATTTACCTTCTAGTTTAATAAAGACTTAAACAATAAATCATAATTTATCAATTTATTCAAAGTGGGACTTCTAAAAATGTACCTTAGAATCTCCTAAGCAAATTACAACTTCCAGGAAAATGTAAGAATTGCTTTAACCAATTTTTCAGTTCTTCTAGAGATCCAGTATTAGAATACAGCATCCTGGGGTGCCTGGGTGGCTTAGTCGGTTAAGCGTCTGACTTTCGCTTAGGTCATGATCTCATGGTTCGTGGGTTCGAGCCCCGCGTCGGGCTCTGTGCTGACTGCCAGCTCAGAGCCTGGAGCCTGTTTCGGAGTCTGGGACTACCTCTCTCTCTGACCCTCCCCTGCTCACGCTATCTCTCTCTCTACTAGAAATAAATAAAAAACATTAGAATACAGCATCCTACTTCACCCTTACTTTCTCTTCTAAATTAACTCAAGGACTCTTTGCAGCCCCATCTCTGCATTTTTACCCATAATCTCTAAAATCCCCAAATCACTATGTGGTCTGAAAGTGCAGGCTCTGGGAATTCTGCAGTCAGGAAGAAATGACTGACAGCAAACTCGTGGAAATTATCCAGTTGGTCTGTTACTATCCCAGTTTATCACATGGTTGTTTACCAGGAGGATTGGCCATCTATGGGTACTACTCAGATGTTAATGCATGATCCTGCCAGCGTCCACCAGGGTGATTTATCTACCCATGTCAGCTTTTTGTCCTGGGTGTTTTTCTTGCCCAGCTTATTTCCAACGATGCATCTGCCAACTCTACACTGGAATTCTTTTTCATATTATAATTCCCCTATATTAATATTTATTAGACTTGTTCCAAAAGAGCTAAAAAATTCAAGTTCTATTTTTTCCTCAAACACCATGCTGTCATAGGCTATTCCATAAGTAGCTGAAATGAAGTAATGGCTGAGGAAAAGATTATCTTCTCCTTCCACTCATTTCAAATGCTTTGCCTGAGCAGTACTGGGATGACAAAAAACAAATCAAACACCTGCCCTCCACTCCCCCCAAATTTCTAAAATATAAATCAAATCTTTCAAATAGCATGTTCCAGGCTATTTTTAAAAGCTACCAGGGAGAGAAATTAAATATAATTATGGGTCATCTGAAAACCAGCATGTCAGTAATGCCATTTAATATCCTTCAAGGGCATCTGTAGCTTCTGGAATGTCTCAGAAAAAAAATATATTACTGCAAAAAACCCCACACAAACCCAATGCTTCTAATTAAATGAAGGATTCAGCTCATCTCTAATGAAAATACTGATACTAAAGAAAGTGTCTAGAAATATTTGTGACATTTATAGATCCTACAACTAAAAAGTTTCCTTCCGTTTTCCTCTTGAATAATGATTGATGTTCATATTTGGCCCATATAATCAATTTCATTATTGTCACATCGTGACTTTTTTCACTGTTTCATTATATTTAGTAGTAGCTATCCCAAGACACAACACTCTTTTTAGCATAATCTGACCAAAATCTTCATTTAAAATCATGGTTGCCCACGGAGGGGGTGAGGGGGGTCAGAGAGAGGGAGAGGGTGGCTCTGGGAGGACACAGGCACACTTATTATGCAGCACCATGTCTGGTGCATAGTAGGTACAAACAAGTAGTCAGTGTGTAGAACTAATAGTTATAGAAGACCTGCAGGCACCAAGGTTTAGGCATTTCTTATCCCAATTAATCTGCTCTAAGGTCATTTTAAGTATTAGTACTGTCCCCAATTTATAGACAAGGATACTGCCTCAAAGTGACCTGAAGATGGCTTAGTAAAAGAGGAGAGTGGGGTGCCTGGGTGGCTCAGTCAGTTGAGTGTCCGGCTTCAGCTCAGGTCATGATCTCACGGTTCGTGGGTTCGAGCCCCTCGTTGGGCTCTGCACTGACAGCTAGCTCAGAGCCTAGAGCCTGTCTTAGGATTCTGTGTCTCCCTCTCTCTCTGACCCTCCCCTGCTCATACTGTCTCTCTCTCAGAAATAAATAAAACATTAAAAAAATAAAAGAGAAAAGTGAGTAGAAAAAATCATGTTGATAATCATCTAGTTCATCTTATTTGACATAAAATGAGTTAGCATACAAGGCGGGGCATATGCATTTTCCAGATACTCTGTTTAGTGACTGTCCTAGGTAGCATTTTGAAGTTTTTTGTAACTAAGCAGGATACTCCTTCAGTGTGATTTGCGCTCTTGGGTTCACAAAGCAAGAAACTGATGAAAGGTGAGTCAGGCAGGTTGGTAGTTGACAAAAATGAAAACAAAAAACTATAGCAGCACCTACCATTCATCACTACTCATCACAAGTAAGGTGGCAGTCACTGAATGTTTTTCAACTAAATTGAGGGAAATGGATTACCTTTTGTGTCTATTTAAAACATTTCAGCTGATCTCTGAGCAGATTAAATAAAGGATTTGCTTGTTTCAATGTACCTCAAACCCATATGCAAATAGGACTCTGTTACCATACCACACATTTATGGTCAAAGACAAATGAATCTCTCTCTCCCTCTCTCTGTCTCTGTCTCTGTCTCTTTGTCTCTCTCTCTCTCTCTCTCTCTCTTATACACACACACACACACACCCCGGAGCCAGACAATATTAAGCTCCAGTGAAGAATTTTGGTAATTATCAGCTGTATTTTAGAAATCATTGTTAAATATGTTTGTCTCCATCGTTTGTGATTCTTCTTAAGATTGAAAACACCTTTCTCTCTGCTGCCTGTCTCACTCACCATTTTTTTCCTTTTCTTTTCCCACTGTTTATTACTATTCATGCCAGATTACTCACTTATTGACCTTTTGGTTCAATACTACATTCAAAGAAGGAGGGGGAACAGAGAAGGGCAGAGAAAAGGAAGAAGAGTGAAGTGTGTGTGTGTGCGTGTGTGTGTCTACACAGGAATGCTGCAACTTAGGAGCTCCGCCACCAAAAAAACCTTTAAACAGAAAATGAACTCTAGGACAGGGATGATTATTGTTTTTTAATAGGTAGACCTTCACAAGACCAACATAGGTTCTAAAAGAGTCCAGCAAGGTGGTATTCATTTGTTTACTAAGTAACCAAAGATTCACTGAGTACCTACTATGTTGGTTGAGGCACTGTGCTAAATAGTAGATATTTGAGAACATGAAAGAAGAGAGTGGCTTCACAGGTTTGAAAGGAAATTACCACTTATTGTATGGTAAATTTTAATTTTAAAATCTAAGCCCCTTATCTAGGTGGATTCAAGGATTTAACAAATATTTACCCAGTTTTATTGATTATTTTTTCCCTTGAAATATTATTTGTCACGCTTCATGATACTATGCTCTCCTGGGATTATTTTCTCTGTCTTAGACTGCTTTGCGGGATTTTCATCCTTAGCTTGAAACTTAAGTGTCAGTGTTCCCTACGGTTCTGGCCTAAATTTTCATCTCTTTGATCTACATACTTCCCCCAGGGAGGGGGTGTTCTCATTGCTTCTATGACTTTTTTTTTTTTTTTAAGTAAGCTCTATGCCTCACGTGGGGCTCGAACTCATGACCCTGAGATCAAGAGTTGCATGCCCCACCGACCGAGACAGCTGGGTGCCCCGCTCCTATGACTGTGAGTATCATCTACATGATACGGAGACCAATTTGACGACAACAAACTCTGCATGTTCAGCTTTCGCCTTCTGAGCTCCAGACTCAGGATGTTTCAAGGCACCCAAACTGAAAATATCAAAAAGTGAACTAATCAACTTCCCCTTCTCTCACTGACTGGCACAACCATCCACAGAGTTGCCCAATCAAGAAATCTAGGAGTCATTCTTAATCCCTTCCTTTTCATTTCCTGACAAGCAATCTCAAAGTTTCATGGGATTTTAGATCTTTAAATACATTAGGAAACCACCCACTCCTCTTCATGCTCTCTGTTACCACCCAATCCAGGTCACTATCCTCTCTTGTCAAGATTCCCAGAAACATCTGCTCAACTGGTCCCCCTGGTTTCAATCTTACCTGTTCCCAATTATTTTGGACTTTATAACCAGCTAGTTACCTAGCAGGTTTGATTACACTGTTGTTTTGCTTCAAACTCTTAACTGGTTTCCCATACACCAAAGGTAAAATTCTAACTCCTTTATGCGGTCTTTTAGACCTCTGTTTACCTTATCAACTCCAATCCTGCCTTTTCTCTCTCAATGCTACATTCCATCACACCAAACTTCTTTCACTTTCTCAAATATGAAACTGATGTTCTTTTACCTCCTTCACACTGCCTAAAACTGTTCTAATCGCTCCAAACTTGCCAGGGCTAACTCCAGGTTATCATTTAAATATTGGTTTCTTTTGGGAAAGCTACTTGGTTTGCTACTCACCCTACTCACCTTCAACCCTCTACACTTCTACCGAATCCATCCTATCTCTACCAAAGATACGTGTTCTTATTATATGTTCCCATGGTGACTCATATATCCCCTCTCATATAATTTTTAAACATTTTATTATAAATCCCTTATTATTATATAACAGATACATTCCTAGGGCAGGAATAGAGCCAGTAGAAGCAGCTTGCCTCTGTATTCCTAGCACTCAGTACAGTATTACATAGAACTGGTGCTCAACAAGCATTTGTTCAGTGAATATATGAAACGTCTTTTACTTGGAGAAAACTGGAAAGGGTATAGAGATAAACACCCTTCTATCCTTAAGGAGGATAACATTAAATACGGAATGTCTGCTACACATAATTATGTGATGATAATGAGTAAATAAAACTGACTTCAATTTGGATACATGGGGATTTGTTAATATTGTAAATTGGAATTAAATATTTAGGTCTCCTTTCTAGGATAATCTAATCCACACTAAATACTTCTGGAAGACAGTTTTATGATTTTATATTATAGATGAGAAAATAGGCACAGCAACGTTAATTGAGTTACTCAAAGTTGCCCAGAAGCAGAAGCACTATTAAAATTCAAAGCTGTCAATTTCTAATCCTCTGCTATTGTTTTATTTATTTATTATTTTTTTTGGAAACTATTTTGTCTTTGGCTCCCCCAAGTTCTTTGAGATTGTAGGACTTCAACCTAAATACTTTAATAGTCTTCTCAAAACTATCACCTGTGAGATTTATATTTGAATACAGAAACTCAGGAATATAGGTCTTTTCACTGAATTTTCCTCATGTTAAAATGAAAGGTTTTCAGTGATGTGTCTCTGTACTCTTGTACATTCTCAGAGATGTCAATTTCTTTGTTCTTAATAGAGTGTTACTATTGGGCACTAGTTGGGAACTCTCCTGCTGCTGGACATCAGACTGGATACTTTACATCTATACATATCCCGTTGTTAGTTGCCTGGTGCATTCTATTGCACTTGCTGGACACTGTGGTAGAAAATGTTGCCAGTTCTTCATAAATATTTGAGCAGCAACTTAGGCTATTAAATTTAACAGGATTACTGGTTCCAGCATTTGTACTGTGAGAGAAGTGAACTTAAAAAGGTTTGTGCTGTCATTTCGAAAGGCCATGTATGTACTATGTGCTCAATAAATAGGCTTCTATGTGCTATTGTGGGCAAACACAATGTATGACCACACAGCTTTAAAAGGACTTTATTACCTTCTCAATATATACATTTAGTATACACAGAAGCTTTGCCTCTGATATTAATTTCTTTGAGATAGACAGGGTGAGTATATGAGATTTTTCTTAGCCTCAGACAGGACCAACCTGGGCTGTTTCTTTTTAACCTGTCTATAGCTCAAGATGTTAAAAGAATTTAATCTGTACAGAATTGTGGCCAACACATGCCATTTGTATTAAGTATATAGAACTATACCTTTCTTCATCGTTTTTAGATTAATATAGTTTTCTTTTAACAAATACACCACTAAATAGAAGAATTCCCTATTACAGTGCATTTCTCTTGCTCTTTGGGCTTCATTTGACCCATCCTTCATTTGCCAGAAGCAAACATCTTTACTGCTAAGCATTCAAGCTAGCTCATTATATCACTCTCCAGTCCCACCTTATAGCTTCCAGGCCCAGGAAGAACTCTAAATGTCCAAAGTATTTACTGTTTTTAATCCCAATGTGACATTAAGTGAATTGGTTCTGTCATGTGAGTATAACTGATTATGTTTCCCCTAATAAAGACAGACTCTTGAGTTATCCATTTGCAAGTTAGCCCAATGTAAAAGGAAGAGAGAACTAATACTGTCAGAGGCCAAGTTAACATCAATTGCTCATACCACGGAACTGCCAATTAAAATTCTAGAGTAATCTTTCAAACACAGTTTTCCAGCCCAAGAACTATGTATAAATCCAGATTGAATTAAGAGGCATACAAGGTAAGTCTTAAGCTCCATGTATGTGTTAATATCCTTGGTTGGTCACTGGTAGATGACACTCATGGAGTCAGAACACTCTTGACTTTCACATGAAATGTAGATTCCATGAATTCATCTTCACTCATCAGCCCTGTTTTGGGGGAAATGACTTTGCAAAGATGTCGCTTTCATTTCTTAATGCTGGAGCTCCTATTAAGCTATACCAAGGAATAAAGGTTCTTTTCAAGAGTAGCACAGGGTTGAGTTGGCTTCCTGTTTCAGGAGATTATAAATGGCTCTCAAACACTTCTAAAAGGAAGCAAATTCCAACTTAGGCTTTAAAATTTGGACATATTTTTCACTCCATTTGGCACACTGGTCTGAATGTGATAGCAATAAAGCCTAACAGAGTAAAACAAATGTTTTTATCCCAAGGACACCTGACCTATGGGAGAATTTACTTTACCTGTAGAGATTCCATTTCTTCATCTTTTCTGTGGGTCTCCTCCAGGAGCTCTGCAAGAAGGTAAGATACCCATCAGGATAATGTGAAAATGAGCTGCCTCTTACTATCAAACCCAATTCAGTCAAGAGCCTGTATAAACTGTTGCCTGGAAAGACAATTTGATGTTTAAGTGTGAAAAGGAATGTAAAAGAAATGCTCTCTGATCCCAACTGATGAGATAGGGCAGACCTCTGGCCTCTGCTGATCCTAAGCTCGCTGAGAAGCCCTGGGAGGTCTTGACTCTGGTGGAGAGACCAGAGAAAAAGACCAACTAAATTACAAATCCAGAATCATATCAATATTTTAGGAATTTGGCACAGTGCTTATGTAATTCCAAAGTAACACAACATTTTCTTTAAAAAAAACTTTTTTAATGAAAATTTAGAAACAATTTGCTCTTAAAATAAGCTTCCAAGCCAAGTTCCACCTCCAGAGTCAATTTTTATAACCAAATTAAAACATCTTGGAATAATGGGTGTTATTAATGGAAGCAGAACACCACCTTAGCTGTAAAGTCATATTAATTATCATTTCACACTGAGAAGGTGGGAAGCATTGAAGCTACATCTGACCAAGAGCTTGGCATCATCTCAGAGAAATTAGTGGCCGGAAGGTAGGGTAGTCAACTGAAGAAAATTCTGTCTAAATGCATGTATACAGCCATGGTATCTCAGTGCCCTACATTAATTTACAAACTTGCTATAAAGGAAAATATATTTGGCAAGCAGAATTTTCTGCCTGCAGCTATACCACCCTGTGCTATGATCTTATTAGATCTCACAAACCTAGAGAGGGCTGGGCTGAGTCAGAAGTTGGATGAAAACAGGCAAGAAACACCTACAGCAGTGCACATTAATATTAGCATTTGCCTTGCTCTATGATTGATATTGCTCACCAAGAGGCTGTGCTGCATAAAAGGAAACTATAACTTACAGAAATTCAATATATACTCCAGAAAGGCAAATGCAAATGTTTTTAGCAAGTGCTATACTACAAGCAGCAGGAAGCAACACTATTGTGAGTAGCCAGGTCATACTGGGATAGGTCATAACGGAAGAGGCTGAAACCTCAAGAAACCTGGTAGATGATGTAGCTGATGATGAGACTGTGGCTAATTCAGCTACATAGGAATTGCAAACAATCCCCTCAATATGTGGTGTATTGGGATTCAGGATAACAGGTAATTTTTGTTATGAATCCCACAGAGGAGTTAACCTTGGTTCCCAAACCTCCCATAATCAGAGTTATATCAAAAAAGGGAGAGAAGAAAGTCCATGTATTAGGCTGCATTTTTAAGGGATTTTTGATAGGCTTATCAGGTTCCTTAACTATATAGAAACCAACTTGGGAGTGTGATAGATGGTTCAAGTGCCTTTGAAAATTCCTCATCCTGAATTCTTACTCATTCACATGTGACATTGCAGCTACCATCAAGAGATCACATGCATCTACTTTCTACATCTCACATCTGGGCTGGCCTCCTGACTTGATCTGCTAAAGAGAATATAGCAGAAGAAACTCTGTGTCAACCTGTAGTGACAGTTCAAGAGGCCTTGCAGATTTTCATTTTTCTACTTGGAACTCTGTCACCACTATACAAACAAGCCCAGGACAACCTGCTAGATGAGAAGAGCCCAGGACTCTTCCCACCTAAGATGCCCTGCAGAGTACCTTAACTGGAAGCTAGCAAATGCCCACAAGCATAGCTGTTCACCTGGCCTGAAGAGGACCACAGAGGATTCAGAAGGGGAGTCCAGTTGAGACCAGACAAACTGCCCAGCTGAGTCCAGGGCCAAGCCCAACTCACAGAATTCTGACCTAAAGAAATGGAATTGGGGGATGGTGTCATACCCAGCACTTGCTAACTTACAGCAACCAGTTGTTAACTGTACAGGAAGCTTTCTGAATTTATTAGAAGTATATAAGAGTAATTAATAGATACATGGGAGTAAAGGATCTAGACTCTGCAGAGAATTACAACTGGTCTGGGAGGGTAGGGATGTAAGTAGCATGAACACATGGGCATTTTATCCTGGGTGTCTCTAATCTTTGTGTCACTCCACTCCAAATTCCATAAAGAGAGAAGCTAAGGAGCCCAGCTCAGATCTCTTGACTACTGCTTGGCTAGGGGGAAAGAATGGAGCACCTTCACTGATAATTCCAGAAAGGAACATAAAGGATAGTTTCTAAATGCAAGATTAGAAGGTTCTCTAAGCTGGGTCCCTTGGAGTAGTGAATTACACTGTTAAATGGAACACTGGACCAGGAGTGATGGACAGTAGCGTTCATCAACCAATCAAAGAACGGATCTCATTCCCCTAGACTAAACTTGGCACAGCAAATCACAAAGGCCTTAGTTAAAACTTCCTGGATAATTAGTAGGTATTGGCTCTCCTATATAGTCAAGCTCAACTCACAGATTTGATAAAATTATAAATGTAAAGAAGTTCCATCACCCTCAGAGCTTCATAATATTATTGCAACTTAAAAATTATGTTGTCTATTTTCTCCAAATACATAGAGGTCAAACTGCTTTTCCAAAAAAACTAATACCTATTGTAATGCTTGATTTTGGACAACTGAACACAAAGAGATTACTGCAATTGGCATTTAAAATATAGAATTCCCAGGGCACCTGGAAAGCTAAATCAGTTAAGCATCTGACTTTGGCTCAGGTCATGATCTCACAGTTCAGGAGTTTGAGCCCCAAAGACGGCTTCTCTGCTGTCCCCTTCTCTCTTCCCCTTTCCTCCGCTGGTTTTGTTTTCTCTCTAAATAAATAAACTTAAAATAAAATAAAATAAAATATAGAACTCTTGGGGGAGCATGAATGGCTCAGTTGGTTAAGTGTCTGAGTTTGGCTCAGGTCAGGATCTCAAGGTTTGTGAGTTCAAGCCCTGCATTGGGCTCTGTTCTGATAATGTGGGGCCTCCTTGGGATTCTCTCTCTCCCCCTCTCTCTCCCCCTTTCTCTCTCTGCTCCTCCCCCACTCGCATTCTCTCTCTCTCCCCCAAAATAAATAAATTAAAAAAAAAATTTAAATTAAAAATAAAATATAGAACTCCTGGGCCTTTGGGAATGATGGTGGAGTAGAACTGTAAACTCACCTCATTGTACGGAATCAACTAGATAATACCCACATCAGTGTAAATAATCCAGGAAATGATTCAAAGACTGGCAGAATAGATGCTTCACAGCTAAATGTAGAGGAGAGGCCACATGGAAGAGCGTAAGAAGGGAGGAGATACAATTGGGATCTAAACAGATCCTCAGACTGTCCTCAGGAGGCAGGGACACCGTGGGCACAGACAGGGGAAAGAAACAGACCCTCAGACCAGGCACCCCAGGCCTGGGGAACCTGCACAGGGAAGAGGAATTCCCATAACATTTGACTTTGAAAACCAGACGGTCACAATTTCAGGAGTTCAGTCAGTGGCACAATTAGTGGCACTTAATACCTAGAACTTGAAAAATAACCAGGCTGGGCTCTGGGAGAGCCTGGAGGGTGAGAGGAAACACAGTGTCCACCTTTTAAAGAGACAGTACAACAAAGAGTCTTGAGGAGATACAGCATAAACGCAACCGTTTGAAAAATGACTGAGTCTGAAATGAAAAATCTCAGAGTATATACCAGACAGGCAGAGATCATTAGGGCACTTCACCAAGAATCAGAGAGCTAGGGGGTACCATTTCCCTCTCCCCTGCCCCCAGCCTAGACACAGGGACACCCGTGGGAACCAGTACAGAGCCAGCACTTGCTACCTAACTCGCTAACAGCATGCCTTGCCACAGCGCCCTCTTGCATTTATACCCCCTCCAGCTAGGCCTCAACTCAAGCCCAAAGTGGCCCCGGGATGGACCACTAACAACAAAGGGACCAAACCCTGCCCATGATAGGCAAAAATGAGTAGCATCTCTCTCCTTCTGAAGCCACACATTTCTATTAGCCTCGTGCTTCCAAGGCCGTACTTTGTACTATGCTAAGGAACCTGTGAGGCAGCAAAGCTGGTAAAGAAGAGACAGTGGTGGCTGAGGACCAGATCCACCCTTGCCGGAAGCCCACAGAACTCCCAGACTTCTGGCTCTCCCTCTCTCCCTCCCTCCAACGCTCTTTCCCTCCTCCTTCCTTTCTTTTTTCCTTTCTTCCACCTTTCTCTTCCTTTCTTTCCTCTCGCTTATACTTAAATTAGGCTTAGTTGGATTATTGTCAGTTTTAAAAGTCTCTGGTTGTATGGCTGTATTGAACTTTCTTATCTTTATTCAGAAACTTGGAGAACTCAGAGTTGGCAAGAATGTTCTACTTTACAGTGAAACATTTCATTCTACCATAAATACAGACATTAGGCTCAGAGAAGGCAAATGATTTGCCAGAGATTACCTAGTTAGTGCTAAAGCCACAGATAGCACTGTGCTCTCTAATCTTCCTGCTGTAGATATCATCTCGTGCTCTCATTTGTACCACTCAGGGCTTAATTGTACCTTTCTCCACACTGTTATTTAAAAAATTGCACATATTCATATTCCTCTCACTTCCTTTAGGAGTTCCCTGATGTCAACAATCAGGGGTCCAATGACTTCATAACCATATCCTCCCTAACTGCTGCCTCTCTATGGTTGCTGCTTAACCTGCACCTCTAAAATTGTCTCCTCGACCAGCATCACTGTTCTGTGCAATTGCTCGCTTGTTAGTTCCTTTGTTCAAGTACATGCACTTGGGATGATGAACAGGGTTATTAACCTGTGCAGATAAAATATGGCCACTGGGCACTGCTGAGAAGCAACTACTCTGCGGCAACCACAAGATGAGACAATATAGGCAAGACCCCTGGACAGCTGACGTGACATAAGGCTGTGACAACGGAGTGTGATTAGTGCACCTCGTTAGAATGAGCAGTCTTGTTTGGTCTTACCAGCTTTAGAACGAACGATGGAGAAAGTTGCATGGAGAAAGTTGAAGGGCCGCTCTGCTCCCTTGCTTACCACTGGCATGCCCATGTTTTGCTTTATTATTCTCTGGTCTGCTGTTCAATACAAATAGCAATTCAACTGCGATGCAAATTGCTGAGGCTAAATGTGCTTCCATCAACATTAGTTAATGAAAGATTTTTTTTTTTTTTTGGTGAAAAGGGCAGCAGTCCTGTGTGTTTTCCTTGGACTGGCTCCAACTCTTTAAATGAGCTGATACTAACTCATTACAACATATGGGCAAAGGCAGGGGCGGTGGGGAATCCCATTTAAAAAGCAGGACATCAGCAGATGAGACTTGGAGAATCTGGTTGTGTTGTACTGTTTTGTTTTATCCCACTTTGCATTTCTCTGGCACCTTCAGGGTAATATATCATGACCATGTTTTTGGCTAAGACAGTCTTGTACTACTTCCTTCACAGTTTTTGCAACTAGTGGTCTGGCTGTGTAAGGAGGTTTGACACTTTTTTATATTGATTCTGGTTCCTGGTAGCCAAGGGAGCAGATAGGTTGTTTGCTTGTTTATTTGCTTTTAAAAAGAGAATCATGTCCAGCTGTACATGAGCAACACATCTGTCTAGCAACTTGACCCTTCACAGAAAGGTTGGAGATCAAGTTTAGAAAGGAAGAGATTTTCCCCTTAGCCTTTACTATAAAATATCTCGTCCATATTATAACTCCACTCAGCTGGTAATGGAGAAAAAGCTGTAGAAACAAGGGCTTCAGATACAGCAACATTTATAGCAGCAGCAATGGACAGAGTAGCACTGAGAGCAGAATATGGCGAATTAACGATAGGCGAGAAAAGCATTTAGCTTCTGGCTTGTATATCTCACTTAGTAATCAATGCTCCTATGCAGGATCACTTTGCATCCTGACATTTGCCTAAAAAAATAGATAATGTAAATTCTCAAAAGAAGGTAAGCTTTTAAAATCTATGTCATTCATCTTTGTGGGTGGCAGCTGTGGTATAATAAAATTAATCAAATAAAAGAGCACACTACAACCCTTCAGGGTCATAAATGGTGGACCTGGCCTCCCACAGTTGTATACTGGATACTCAAGATACTAGCAATGTGTTAAAGTCAATGTCAAATTTCTTTTTCTTCTTTGACTCTCCAGTTATTAGAATCATGAACACTTTCGGGACAGAAAGGACCATTGAAATAACCTAATCCCAGGGTTTTCATCCTTTTTTAAAAAACAAATAGAGGGGCACCTGGGTGGCTCAGTCACTTACGTGTCCAACTTCAGCTCAGGTCATGATCTCTGGGTTTGTGGGTTCAAGCCCCACGTCGGGCTCTTTGCTGACAGCTCAGAGCCTGAAGCCTGCTTTGGATTCTGTGTCTCCCTCTCTGCCCCTGCCTCACTTGTGCTCTGTCATTCTCTCTCTCAAAAATAAATAAATGTTAAAAAAAAACTAGAAAGTTTAAAAAAATTAAAAAAAATAAAATAAGTAGAATTCTGTTTTACAAATGAAATCATATACATTTTCAGGTGAATATTATAAATAAAGACAATAATTTTAAAAGCTTAAAGGAAGCTTCTTAGGTGAAAGCAGAAGGGAGGTCCTAGGGGCCAGCCTGTTGGGACTTCATTTCTATCCTGGGATCAACCCCTGTGGTGCAATGGCAGAGTGATTTAAAGCTCCAAATTATGCTGACTGAAAACTACTGATTAATCTAACCTTCTCACATGTTACAGATGAGGACTGAGTTCCCAAAGAGCAGAAGTCTCTGTCAATGTCACACAGCTAGTGAACAAAAATGCATGAACCTGAACCCAGAGCTTCTGAATTGGACCAGGGTCCAATACTTTTTCCTGCACAAAAGTGACTGTCCTCTTTTGCATTTCAAGATGTACTGAAATGACATACTATGCCAAACTCTGCCATAAATGCTGATATATTTTCCAATGGTTTCCCAAAGTTAAAGGAAACTTTGCTAAATCAGATTGTGTAACAACAATTTGTGAGAAGAACTATAGCTAATTGCTGTCTAAAATAAAATTCCTCAACCCTGGGAGATGATATCAAGAGATGTGGCTTTGATGGAAAGCAAACACTTAAAACATGTGAAATGGGAGTTGTTTTTGGCAAGGTGTCCTCAACACACAACATAGAGAATATCTCACAAAATACAACAACAACAAAAAATATCTGTTTGAATGGCTGACAGCTGAATAGTTCCTCCACTTCATGATATAATATTTATCAACAAATGTTTTTCTATCTTATCACACTAATATAGGTAAATAGGATAAATGAATAATAATATAACTTTACATTAACCAAAATACTTCAAAAATCAAATGTGTTGTTTTGAAATTAATGTATGTAAAACCCTTAAAATAGTGTCTGGTACATAGTAAGAATTATATGTTAGCTGTTATTATTTTAAAAATTACCCTTCAGTATGCCTGCTAAAATCAGGAAAATGTGTGAAAATGTAATCAGATGCATTTTAAATCAAATAAGAAAAAAAAAAAAAAGCCCTCAAGTGTCCTGCTTTTAGATGCTAGGATTGGTAGCTACATTATTGAGAACTCTGCCATATCTACTGCCACCCACTGGTACATATCTGGATATACCACAATGAGTTAAGAGTTTTCTCATCAGGATTGACCGCAGAAAACACACAGATTAAAATGAAGAACAACATTCAAAAAGTATGGCTAGCCTCTGTGGTTTGTCTCAGACGCTGAAACAACATACTGGTCTACAGATGGAGCCCAAAGAGTCCAATAAATGAAAGGTTTATAATCCACTGTCTGTCTTGGGTATGTGGTAAAACATCCAAATACAGGTACTCGTGTTTTGTTTGATGTCAATTCATTTCTGGTGAAACTTTCCATCTTGACAACTTCAGAGACTTAAAGCCTCTTCTCCACAAAACTGCTACCCTCCAGAAAACAACACAACAATCTACCCCATTCCATCTCGTTCTTTGCTCTGGCTTGGAGAAGCACCAAGATATAGAACAAAAAATTCTGACTCAGCCAACTAATAAGATTTTTATCATTTTTGTTAGCAACACAAGCAGAGAAAGTAAGAACATCAATAAGCCACTGTTCTAAATTGGTTTGAGGGCTGTTTTAGTCTATGGAATTACAGGCAACAATAAACAAGATGAGTGAGAGAAGTTTATAATCAACTGTTAATGCCACTTCAAGAATAAGTTTCCTATGCTCAAATCCAGGCATAAAATCATACTTTTTACATATACTATCTTTAAAGTGTGTTCACCTAATATAAAGTTTGGTTTTTATTTAAACCCTTATGTTGGAAGAAGGCAGTTTATTCTAGGCCCTATTCTGATTCTAGGCTCATAAGGTACAAGTGAGTATATATTTTTGGGCCCATAGAAATCCTGGGTATTTGACTTGTTCTTCAACAACCTATTTATGGAAGCTACAAAAGTTTGTGCTGGTTTCTTGATGACCCTATTAATAAACCACTAAACCACATTCAGATTCTTAGGCATTTCAGAGTCCTGGGTCTACCCTACATCTATTCTAAATACATCAGAGACAGAGTTAAGAAAACCAAATACGAAGAACAAATCTTGAAAGCAATGAGAGAGAAACAATACTTAAGTTATAGGGGGAAAACAATTAGAAATAAAAATTAAAATAATTTGTTGTCAGCAGACCAACACAAACAATGACTGTGGAACGTTCTCTAAAAAAGAAGAAATGATTGAAAAAAAAAAAAAAAGAATCTTAGAAGTTCGGGAAGAAAGAAAGAAAGAACACAGTAATATAAAATATGGATAAATCCAATAGATTTTCCTTCTCTTATTGAGTTTTAAAATTATTCTGGAGGGTACCTAGGTGACTCAATAGGTGGAGTGTCGGACTCTTAATTTCAGCTAAGGTCATGATCACAGTTCATGGGTCTGAGCCTGACACTGGGCTCTGTGCTGACAGTCCGGAAACTGCTTGGGATTTCTCTCCCTCTCTCTGCCCTTCCCCTATTTACTCTCTCTCTCTCTTTCTCCCTCTCTCTCTCTCTCAAAAGGTAAATAAAAATTTTTAAAAAATCATGTTTTATTTTAATCAAAAAAGTTGAACACTAGCTGACATGGTTCTAAATGTATCTAGAATAAATATAGTATACACATATATGTATATACATACATATATATATATATATATATATATATATTTAATTTTTTAAAGTAGGCTCCACATCCAACATGGGGCTTGAACTCACAACTCTGAGATCAAGTGTTGCATGCTGTGCCAACTGGGCTAGCCAAGGCAAAAGAACATGAAAGAAGAAATTTTCTACAATTTAAACTGGTAAAATATAATACTAGTAGACTGTGATAACTGCGAATATAAGATGCAATCCTTACAGCAACTACCAAAAAAGTTACACAAAGAGACGCTCTCAAAAACACAACTGATAAAATGGAATAAAAAAAAAAAGCTCAAAAAAGAAAAACAAGTAAACAAACCCACAGTAAAGGTGGGTTTGTGTAAAAGCAGAGAAATAAAAAACACAGCAAACAAAAATGGCAGACTTAAGTCCTAACACATCAATAATTACATTATATGAAAATGGTCTAAATATACCCATCAAAAAATAGAAATTGCCAGACTGGATTAATGACCTCTCTGCCATTAATCCATGGCATGATCCAGGGTGCCTGGGTGGCTCAGTCAGATGAGTGTCAGACTCTTGATTTCAGCTCAGGTCATGATCTCACGGTTCATGGGTTGGAGCCCCATGTCAGCAAGGAGCCTATTTGGGTTACTCTCTCTTCCTCTCTACCCTTCCCCCTCTCATTGCACTCTTTCTCTTTCTCTCTCAAAAAAATTAAAAAAAAAAAAAAGAAAAGAGTCTCTCTCTCTCTCAAAAAAAGAAATCTATGGCATGATCCACGGACCCCACTATATACTACCTATAAGAAACTATTTTTTATTTAAAAAATTTTTTCATTGTTTATTTTGAGAGAGAGAGAGAGAGAGAGCAAGAGAAGGGAAGAGAGAGAAGGAGACACAGAATTCTTAGCAGGCTCTGAGTTATTAGCATAGAGCCCAATGAACCATGAGATCATGACCTGAACTAAAGTCAGACATTTAACTGAGTGAGCCACATAGTCACTCCAAAAAATGCACTTGAAATATACTGATTCAGCAGAGTGAAAGTAAAAAATGAAAAAAGATACACTATGCAAACATTAATGAAAAAACCCCATGAATGATAGATCAATATGAGACAAATTAGATTTCAGAGCAAAGAAAATTAACAGAAAAAGCAGAGGACATTATATATAATGATAACAAGAGCTAATCTATCAAGAAGACATAGCAATCTTGCATATATATACATATATACTAAACAACAAATCTGTAAAAAATGTGAAGAAAAAACATAAGTGAGAGAAAAAAATAGAAAAATTAAAGATTGGTGTTGGAGAAGTTAACATCCGTCTCAACAACTGATTGTAAAATAGATAGAAAATCATCAGAATATATAGAAACGCATATCAAAGATTTATTTAAGCATAAATACCAGGAAAATCGCTACATACTTGGAAACTAAACAATACTAAATAATCTATGGGTCAAAGAGAATAATGTCTCAAGGGAGATTTTTAAAAATATCATAAACGGAATTAAACGATTATAGGACACAGACAAATCAGTGCTGAGAGGACAATCTATAGCACTAAATGCATGAGTTAGAAAAGAGAAAAGGTCTTAAATGAATATTCTATACCCTAAGAACCTAAAAAAAGAACAAAATAAGTCCCAAGTAGCAGAAGGAAGTGATTCACCTCTTTAAAAGTACCAAGGTTATAAGTACCTAATCTAAAATACATAATTCGAACAGCCTGTAAGTATTAAGGAAATGGGATTTATGATTCTAAAGTACCCATAAGCATTCCCTGTGAAATCTACCAAATGTTTAAAAACGAATTAGCATCAATTTTACACAATTTCATCTAGAAAACAGAAAAAAAAGGGACTACTTCCCAATTCATTTTATCACACCAGTATTACCCTACTTCCAAAATTATAGTTAAGAAAAGATAAAGATATTTCAGCTCCATCCTAAATACAGACGCAGAAATCTATAACAAATTTTTATCAAATAGCATTTAACTACATATAAAAAGAATTATATATCATGATAAAGTGGCTTTATTCTAAGGATGCTGTTGATCAATACTCAAAAGTTAACCACTATAATTCATCTTAACAGGGCAAAGAAGAAAATCATATGATTAAATAAACAGATACATAAAAACTGCTTCACAAAATTCATAATATTCATTATTTTAAAAAACAAATTCAGAAAAGAAAATACAAGGGAATTTCCTCAACTTGATAAAGAGCACCTACAAAAAAAAAGCTTACAACTAACATTATACTTAATGGTGAAAAAGGGAATGTTTTCCCCTTAAGGTCAGAAATAAGGCAAGAATGCTCTTTCTCACAATTCTTAGTCATTAATCTATCCAATGCAAAACAACAAGGAAATAAAAGGAATACTAATCAGAAACAATGAAATAAAAGTGCCTCTATTTGCAGATGACATGATAGTCTTCATAGAAAATCTCAAAGAATTTACCAAAAAAACCCCACCAAAACCAAAAACTCAAAACAAAAACCAGCCTTTGGAATCAAAAAGTGAGTTCAGCACAGTCACAGGATACAAGATAAACATATAAAAATTGATTATATCTCAACATACTAAGAATGAATATGTGAAGACCAAAATGAAAAATTATAGTACCAGTTGAAAAGACCCCTTCTCCCCCAATGAAATACTTAAGTATTTAACTTAAGTAAATTTAACAATACACGTAAAGGATGTGCAGTGTGCTGAACGACACAAAATAACAGTAAGACATCTTGTGTTCCTGGACTGGAAGACTCACAGCATAACATTATCAATTCTCTCTAAATTGATATAAAAGTTCAATATAATTTCTATAAAAATTTCAGCAATATTTTTTTGCAGCTAAAGACAAAACTATTCTAAAATCTGTGTGGAAAGAAAATGAAACTAGAGTAGTTAAAACAGTTTTTAAAAATCAGAGTAAACTGGGAGAAATCAGTCTATTCAATTTCTAGGTTTATTACACAGCTACGGGAATCAAGACTTTGTGGAGGTATATACACATAGATTAATGAAACAGAAACACAATCACAGAAATGGAGAACGGATTAGTGGTTGCCAGGGGTTAAGGATGGAGTGAGGGTAGAAGGGAAGTGGGTGTAGCCATAAATGGCAACATAAAGGATCTTTGTATCCATGGAAATGTTCTGAATCTTGACTGTTCAATGTCGACATCCTGGTTGTGCTATTATACAATAGTTTTGCAAGATATTTCTATTGGGGGAGAATGGGTAAGGGGATCTTTACATATTATGGGACTTCTCAATAGTTTCACAACTTCATGTGAATAGAAAATTATCTTCACAGGGGCGCCTGGGTGGCTTAGTCGGTTAAGCGTCCAACTTTCACTTAGGTCATGATCTCGCAGTTCGTGGGTTCGAGCCCCGCGTCTGGCTCTGTGCTGACTGCCAGCTCGGAGCCTGGAGCCTATTTCAGAGTCTGCATCTCCCTCTCTCTCTCTGACCCTCCCCTGCTCACGCTGTCTCTCTCTCTCTCTCTCCTAGAAATAAATAAAAATATTAAAAAAAATTATCTTCATAATAAAAGGTTCAATGAAACTACTGTCATTTAACATAGTACTGGAAGTCCTAGCTACAGCAACCAAACAAACAGAAATAAAGAACATCCAAATCAGCAAGAAGTTAAACTCTCACTATTTGTAGATGACATGACACTCTACATAGAAAGACTCCACCAAAAAACTGAATTCAGTAAACGAATTCAGCAAAGTCACAGGATAAAAAATCAATGTGCAAATGTGCAGAAAGCTGGACTGTCTTTTCAACAAACGGGGAAACTGGAAAGCAACATGCAAAAGAATGAAACAGGACCACTTTCTTACGCCATACACAAAAATAAATTCAAAATGGATGAAAGACCTAAATGTGAGACATGAAAAACATTTAAATCCTAGAGGAGAACACATGCAGTAACCTCTCTGACACTGGACATAGTAACTTCTTTCAAGGGAAACAAAAGCAAAAATAAACTATTAGAACTTCATCAAAATGAAAAACTTCTGCACAGCAAAATAAATGATCAACAAAACTAAAAGACAGCCTACGGAATGGGAGAAGATATTTGCAAATGACTTATCTGATAACGGGTTAGTATCCAAAATATATAAAGAACATATAAAACTCAACACTGAAAAACCAGACAAACCAATTAAAAAATGGGCAGAAGAAATGAATAGACATTTTTTCCAAGAAGACATAGAGATGGCCAATAGATACATGAAAAAATGCTCAACATCACTGATCATCAGGGAAATACAAATCAAAACCACAATCAGATACATCTCTCACCTATCAGAATGGTTAAAATCAAAAACACAAGCAACAACAAATGTTGTCGAGGATGTTGAGAAAAAGGAACCCTCGTGCACTGTTGGTGGGAATGCAAACTAGTGTAGCCATGGTGGGACACAGTATGGAGGTTCCTCAAAAAATTAAAAACAGAACTATCATATGATCCAGTAATTCCACTACTCGTATTTACCTAAGGAATATGAAAACATTAATTCAAAAAGTTAATATGCACTCCTATGTTTACCGTGGCATTATTTAAAACAGTCAAATTACTGATGCAGCCCAACTGTCCATTAATGGATAAAGATATAGTATACATGCATGCACACACACACATATACACACACACAGTCATAAAAAGAGTGAAAATTTTCCATTTGCAATGACATGGATGGAGCTAGAGAGTACTAGGCTAAGTGAAATAAGTCGGTCAAAGAAAGACAGATATCATGCTTTCACTCATATGTGGAAGTTGAGAAAATTCACAGAAGACCATGGGGGAAGGGATAGAAAAAATAATTTCAAACAGAGAGGGAGGCAAACCAATAGAGTTTCTTAAATACAGAGAACTGAGGGTTGATGGGGCTGAGGAGCAGGGGAAATGGGTGATGGGCACTGAGGAGGGTGTTTATAGGGATGAGCATTAGGTGTTGTATGTAAGTGATGAATCACAGGAATCTACTCTGAAGCCAAGAGCACTATATACACTGTATGTTAGCTAACTTCACAATAAATTAAAAAAAAAATGAGCAAAGGTGATTCAAAAAAAAAAAAAAAAAAGAGGAAGGTAAACCAAGAGACAGACTCTTAACTATGAAGAACAAACTGTTGGTTACCGGGGGGGGGGGGGGGGGGGGGGGCAGTGGTAAAATAGGTGATAGGGATTAAGGAGTACACTTAACTTGTGATGAGCACCAGGTGATGTATGGAAGTGTTGAATCACTGTATTGTAGAGCTGAAACTAATACTATACTATATGTTAACTAACTGAAATTTAAATAAAAGTTTAAAACATAAGAATTCAGAATAGCTTTAGATAAATAAGATGGATATTAAAGTGAATTGATTAATTAGTTACTTTTGAGATCAGTATCTCAACATCTGCCCTTTTCTGTCCATCCTCATTGCAGCTGCCCTAGCCCACACAGCCATCTTCGCTTTTCTAGACAACTATCCCATATTTCTAAAGCAAAGTATATGGCTTGACACTGTACGACTACTAAAATAAAAGAAATAAAAAAGCAAAAAAACCCCTTGGATATGCTGAAGAATATACAGCATGAGCTTCAGTGTCAGAATCACTTGGAAATATAACCTTATCCACCTATTTCTCTTTCCTTCACTCTAAAATGGGGACAAAAATGCCAACATTATAGAACTGTTATACTGATTATTTGAAATAATGTACATAGCTTTTTCAATTAGTAGTAATTATTATTTCATCACACCTGTACAGATATAATAATTATTATTAATTATGAATATAAATTGTGTTGATGATTAGAGAGCCCTGCAAGAGAGCTATAATTAGGCATAACCACACATTGATAGGATAAAGACCAGTTTTTTCTTTGATACTATATTCTGTTCTGAAGACAGGGACTCTAAGTTATTATTCCCTGCCCCTCCCATATCTTGTAAACTAGAAATTAAGTCCTTTGTTGACCTGAATTTATGGGAATCAATGTAGCAGAGTGCTGTGAAACATACTATGCAGTTTTTATTAATTAAAAATGGATGCCATGGGGAGAAAAGTTGTTACTAAAACTTTCAGAAAAGCAATGGTACCTTCAATGAGTTCCATAAATTCCATTTCAAAAATGTGTTCTGAAATTCTCATCTGAATTACCACAATAGTGTCCTGCCTGTGTTCTCTACGCTCAGTGTCTTATCACTCACCCTTCTCCCCTAGACTGCCCAGAGTGATGAATCCAGAACATATACTCAAGTCACTCTTTGCTCACGGATGTTCTTATTAAGAGTATTAGATTCTATCTGTGCTGCCGCAAGTGACTGATTGGTCATGACTTTCTAGAGTGTGTATGTACTCTAGGGATAGGCCTGAGCTCAGTAGAAGGTCTTAAATTCAGTTTTGATGTCTTCCATGGATGTATGGGCAGGGGAGAATAGTAAAATGTAGATGTATTTCTCATGCTAAGATAAAGTCCAAACTCGTTAATACATTATTTATAAAGGATCTCTCCCACAGTTTACTTCCAAGATCATTATCTTTTATCATCACTTCAATATCTTCTTACATTATCTGTAATGTTCTTCCTGAACTTCACTAATTAGAAAATATCTAACCATTCTTCAAATCCCAGCTTAACAAATGTCCTCTGTAGACTTTCACAAGCCATCCTGTGTCCAAACACCAATCATATTCCTGGAGATATTGCTTTGGTTTCGTGTACACAGAGTACATTATTATTTATTCTATTATAGTTAATTGTTATACATTTGGACCTGTAACCAAATTCAAACTCTTTGATAAGTACCATGTTCAGGAGCTTTAGCTCAGAATATTGTATATGCTAAAGAAACATTACTGAGTAAAGGGATTTGTAAGAAAACAATAAAGCCAAATTTCTTATAAACATTCATAGAATAAGTGGTTGAGAGAGAGAGAAGACATGGTTACTCCCACTTTGCTGTATTCTAGTCTTCACATCTATATACCAGCTGGAGAGGTTAACAGCTCACTATCTTAGGCCGATTTAGAAACATCAGAGACTTGATACATGTCCCTCAAGAGAGGAACATTAGGTGACAAACCAGATGATACAATATAGGGAAATAATAGCAGCATTTCAAAATAATTATTCTGAAGCTAGAACTACAATTTACTTCATTAAATTTTATACTATTTTTCTATATTTTATCCCTTTCTAATATTTCTGAAATAATTGAGACTTCCTATTCCAAAAGTAGTTATCCTCTGGGGTAACTGGATAGCTTAGTCGATGGAACATATAATTCTTAATCTCAGGGTTGTGGGTTCAAATCCCATGTAGAGATTAGTTAAAAACATTTTTTTTTAAAAAAAGCTCTTTTAAAAAAGACCAAAACAAACCAAACACAAAAGTAGTTATCCTCTGACAAAAGTCAGAAGAATCTAGCCATATCTATGATTGGGATAACCTGACAATTAGGATAAAAATGGCAAAACCCATGACCCATTACAAGCCAATCGGTAATGTTCAAATTTATGGCCAAGGTTCTACCAAATCCATTCAAACAGTACGGTTTACTCATTGTAGTGGAAAACACCAGAATGACAATCAGGAGACATAGGCTCTAATTCTTTCTCTGCTATTTAGTTAGCTAACAGATCTATAAAAATGACCACTTAATCTTTCTTAGCCACAATGATCACATCAGTAAAATAATGGGACTAGCCTAGATTACTGCGAAGATCCTTCCAGCACTGAAACTTTAAGCACTGTACTTTTGTAGATTATTGCAAGGTCTCTACATATCAGTTGTTGTCTCTTAGTTGAGTGGCTCAATCTGTAGGAGTAACAATTATCCAGAATTAATAAGGATGACAATCATCGCCCAGAAGCTTTTTAGAAACCCAAACAGATTCTTCCCTGAGTTTAAGTAATTATTCATATTGTTAGGATTGTTTATAGATAATGAACATGTGGACAAATTCATTCTCATTCTCCTCTAATATCTATCTGTTTTCTTTTACATCCAGGGTAAATGCACTTTAGATAATTACAAATCTTCCCTTTTTGTTCTTCAAATCCTCACAATTATAAGAATTCTTCTCTATCTTCTTATTCAGAGTCCTTTTTAAATTCCAATAAATAAATTAAATCAACTGTTTCATCTGGAAGTAGAAAAACAGCACAAACTGGACTTTTACACATAGATTAAATAACACAAATATTTTTATTAGCCAGATCAGTTTCTTTCCTTGTCAATGTCAAGGCAAAAGAAAGAAAGAAAAAAAGAAAGACCAAGAATGTCTTCAAAGAACAGCTCTCCCTCAAACAAGTCATTAGACAAACATTCTACAGGGCATCTGAGTATACCAGACCCAGTTCATGAATAGGTAGGATTGGGATTTTAGGGGTTTTAGTCCTTTACTATTAGTGAGAACTTAAAATGTGTGTCTCATTCAAATAGAAGGGATTAGAGAATACTCAACTAACTGGCATCAGAAAAATAAGAGTAAACCAAAAGAGTTTCCAGTGTAAGACGATAGCATGAAAAGAAAAATCTTAATTGAGTGTTTTCTTTGGTGTTATATTCAGATGGCAAATGGTTTTCATGGAGTCTCACATATAGGTCATTGCTTCCTTTAATTAGTAAGTTTTGTTAAACATAAAAAAGTTTCAAGTTATTTTTAAATCGAATTACAACTGCCTAGTCCATTAACAAATTGTCATATTAACACTGGCTACATTGTACTGCCTATCTTAAAAGGTTACTCGATTCATTTTCATAGATTTTAATTAACTTTTCTTTTCCCATTAGGGTTGATCATGAAACAGTGACAGAGGCATTTTGTCTTTTTTTTTTTTGCTTATAGATCTATAGCATTTTGACTGAAATATGGGACCGTAAAATGTAAAAGATGTGGATGGTGGTGACTTGTAGATATATTCAAAGAATCCAGTCTCTGTGAACTTGCCCGGCACACTGACTGAATCAATTTCATGTTGCCACCATACTTCTGGTAGTCTCTTTAAAACCCTTATTTCTGTCAGCAGTTTTTCTTATTTGCATTAGCTGGTAACTGTACACGTAATCATAACTGACAGGCTAGAGGAAGTTTAGCCTCATAAAACAGAGAAAGGAAAGGAAAATGCTCACTGTTTAGATTCCCTAAAGTAGACACTGTGATCTTTGGGAAACAGAATGTCCTACACTTGCAATCTAATCCATAAGGTTTAGGTAAGTGTACAAGTTTGTAACAGACTCAAAGGTTCTACTCTCAAACAATGACCTCTTTTCCCAGCATTTTCATATGTGAATATGTGTGGAGACCATATATATGACTCTTGGACACAATGTTGTTATATATATGTGTAACACACACATATATACACATAAACATGTGTATATGTACTTGTGTATGTGCGTGTGTATACATATACATGATTTCTGTTCGAATGCCATGTTATCAGAGAGGACTTTTCTGATCTAAAAAGATCTATAACACTACTTACACTCTTGTCTTTAATCTTCACTCCCTATACTTTACCTTACTTTAGTACTGATATACATATTTATCAATATCAAAGGCTATATCTAAATACAAACAGATATAGTTCATTTTCATAATATATAGGTGCTCTAAAGAAAATAACTATATACTAAGAAAAAATTTAAATTGCATAATAAATATGACCAGTTACAGGATAACCAAAATAACAGAAAACTAGAGAAAGAGGAGGAAGGAGACAGTGAGCAACAACAGCAAAAGACACATGGGAAGGATTGCTAGTCCTATAGCATTTCTCCCTCCTCCCAGAGTCGATCTCATTTTTTTTTAACAAATAGTTTATTGTCAAATTAGTTTCCACATCACACTCAGTGCTCATCCCCACAAGTGCCCTCCTCCATGCCCATCCCCCCCCACATCCATCAGTCCTCAGTTTTTGTCAGCATTCAAGAGTCTCTCATGGTTTGCCTCTCTCCCTTTCCCCCACCATTTCCGCCCTTCTTCTCCCCCTTGTTCCTCCGTCAAGTTCCTCCTAATCCTCCTATACGTGCAAACATATGATATTTGTCCTTCTCTGCCTGACTTATTTCGCTCAGCATAACACCCTCAAGGTCCATCCATGTTGCTACACATGGCCAGATTTCATGGTTTCTCATTGCCATGTAGTATTCCATGGTATACATAAACCACATCTTCTTGATCCATTCATCTGTTGATGGACACTTAGGCTCTTTCCATGTTTTAGCTATTGTTGAGAGTGCTGCTATGAACACTGGGGTACATGTGCCCCTGTGCCTCAGCATTTCTGTATCCCTTGGGTAAATTCCTAGCAGTGCTATTGCTGGGTCATAGGGAAGTTCAAAAATATGGAACGCTTCACGAATTTGCGTGTCATCCTTGCGCAGGGGCCATGCTAATCTTCTCTGTATCGTTCCAATTTTAGTATATGTGCTGCCGAAGCGAGCATGAGTCGATCTCATTTTTAAGCCCTGTCCTCACATATGCAACGCTTCCTTCAACACTTCCACTGGCTCCCTCTGTGCTCTATTAAAGCTCTCCTCCCTGCAGTCTTCGCTCCAGCCCTACTTGCTTCTCTATGCCATTAACTCTGCCTCAGTGTCTTCACCAAGACGGATCCTTCTGGCTGGAATGAACTTTCCATTCAATCCTTCACTTCATTTAGGTCTCTGCTCATATTAGAAACGACTTCCCTGATCTAAAAGGATCTAACACAGTACACACATCTGTTCCTTCCAACTCACACTGTTTTGATTTCTTCTTAGTCCTTTTTGACCTACAGAATATTACCTCTGTATCTTTTAACTGTTGATGATCTTTTTCCCTTCACCCTCCACGAGAATATAAGCATCATGAAAACATGGATTTTGTTTGTTCAGGTCACTAGGTATCTCGGGCATCCAGAGCAGTGCCAGGCACAAAGAGGGTACTCAGTAAATACTGGCTGAATTAAGGACTCTAATTCTAGCCTTCCTACTAACGTAAAATTGAACTTTACACAACAGAAATTACACCTTATTTCATATCTCCATTTCCAACAACAACCTAATGCTGCTCAAAATACCTTAATCAATTCCCGATGATTTCAGCCTAAAATCTACATTCCCTTTAAGAGCTCTGTTTAATTTTCCAGTCTTATTTTTCACCATCCCTTTTCATATTCTAAATTCTAATCATATTAAAAACTTGTGGGGATGAGCACTGGGTGTCGTATGGAAACCAACATGACAATAAACTATTAAAAAAATAAATATATAATTTAAATAATAAAAAAACACAACTCTTTGCTGATCTACAATGTAGTATGCTCCCTTCAACTTCTATGTCCAAGTTTGTTTTTTTCTGCCTAGGGTACCCCATCTACCTCATTTACCCTGGCTAGCTCTTACTTGTCCATCTGGAGTTAGATTTCCTTTGTAACTGTCTCATAGTCACTACTCTGTGCGTGGCTAATTTAACATACCACTTTCACACTATTTTAAAAAAATATAAACGGTCTCCTTATTTATCTGCCCTGCCTCCCTCATTGCATCAGGGCTCTTTGGGGACTGTAAAGTGTCTCTGTGCACTTATTCAACAAAGAACCTGGAACCCAGTCAACACCTAATGAATATCAGTTAATGAATGTATATTATAAATTTTTGTCAAAAACTAAACTATTCTGGTTTCTGAGACTTAAGAGCTTGCTGAACCATGATCTGAGGATACTGGAGACATATGATGATACTGTAAAGACTAAGATCACAAATTTCCACACTAAAGTCTTCATTTTCAATAAAATACATAATCAAATATTTGTTATATGCAATGTCAAATATACAGCTGAGATATTTTAAACTTAGTAAAGCATTTGGATAAGTAAATATTATATAACTGGGAAGGGCTAAGCATGAGTCATTTTTTTTTTTTTTTTTCAAAACGTAACCTTGGTTAATATTTCAAGATTGGCCTATAAACTGAATCTCCTTGCCTGTAACTGACTTTAAACCTTTTAAAACCAAAACATTAAATCAGGTACCTTGAACTTTATATCATAAATAATACAAATCTGTTTAAGATGTGAACTTAGAGATTCCACTATGATAGTACCCCTCAATCACCCCCTTCTCCCATCAGTCGGGTGAACATTTGGGTGTCCATTTTCCCACATGGTGATGGATTTGCACTTTGCTTCATCAGGTCTCCCTTGGGCCAGGAACACATTTTAGACATAATTATGGGAGCAGTCTGTGGCAGTGGAAAAGCAAAGTTAACTGAACCACATGGAAATAAAACCCATGTCACTGGTGTCATTACCAGTACACTCTAACCAACAGAGTTAACCTCAATGTAAATACCAGGCAAAAATAGCACAACACTCCATCCTTTGGAGAAATCAGTCCCTTTGGAAAGAATGCAATAAGAAGGAAACACCTGGACTCATATTTTTTGGACCAAAAGAGGACACTATTATTGACTTTTTAAAAGTTTATACATGTATGTAGAACAAGTAAAAGAGTTGGAAAAGGTTTACAGTGAAGAGTAAGTTTCATGATCTACATAAAGAAAAAGGATTGAAGAAGGAATTAGTGAAGGTAAAATAAAAGCTTTTATTTTTTTATTCTTAAATAATCTAACAGATAGCAGTTTGTTCAAAATAATAGTAGCAACAATGTATTATGCATGCTTATATATGTACTTATGTCTATATATATATGCACATAAATCTATGCTTATACATAAGTGAAATCAATAACAATAATAACATAAAAGATGAAAAGGAGGAAAATTAGGATTATTTTGTAATTTAAAAGGTACTTATACTACCAGCAAAGTGGTACAGTGTTACTTGAAAGCAGACTTGTATTAGTTGTGAATATATATTACAAACTCTAGGGTACACACTACATAAAAGAAAAAAATACATAACTAATATGCTAAGAAACAAAGAAAATAGAATTATATAAAATACGAAAACCCCAAAAAGGGAGAAAAAGAGTGGATGAAAAATAGGAACAAAGAACAGGAGCAACAAATAGAAAACAGTAACAAATACGGTAAATATTAACTCAATTATATCAAAATCACTTTGAATATCAATGGTCTAAATATATGGAGAGATTTTTAGAGTACACTAAAATACAGTGACCCAACTATATGTTATTTACAAAGAATCTACTTTAAATATAAAGACATATATAGATTACAAGTAAATGGGTGGACAAAAATAAACCATGCTGCTAGTAATTAAAAGACCCAGGAATAGCTATATTAATTTCAGACAGAGCAGACTTCAAAGCAAGGAAAGTAATTAGGAATAAACAAGGGCATTTATAATGATGATGGGATCAATTTTCCAAGAAGACATAGCAATCATTAACATGTACGTACAAAACAACAGAGCATCAAACTACATTAGGCAAAAGTGTAGAACTACAAAGATAAATAGATGTATCTGCTATAACAGCTAGAGACTTCAAAAACCCTCTATCAAAAATGGACAGATTCAGTGGCAGAAAATCAGTAAGGATGGAGTTGTATTCAACACCATCAATGAACTGGATATAACAGATATCAATAGACTACTTCATCCAACAGCAAAACACAATCTTCTCGAGCTCACACAGAACACTCACCAAGATGGACAACCTTCTGGGCCATAAATGATATCTTACAAATTTAAAAGAATAGGACATACAACGCCTGTCCTCAGACTACAATGGGAATTAAACTAGAAAACAATAGAAAGCTAAATTGAAAATCCCCAATATGTGGATATAAAATAATACACTTCTAAATAACATAGGAGTCAAAGGAGAAATATCAAGAGAAATTAAGAAATACTTTGAACTAAGTAAAAATAACACCACTTATCAAAATTTCTGGGATGCTGGGAAAACACTGCTTACAAGGAAATAGTACTGAATGCATATATTAGCAAAGAAGGAAGATCAAAAAATCAGTAATCTAACTTTCTACCTTAGGAAACTAGAAAAAGAGAAGCAAATTAAATACAAAGTAAGCGTTAGAAAAGAAATAGTGAGATACAGAGCAGATATCAATGGAAGTGAAAATAGGGAATCAACAGAGAAAAAAAATCAGTGAAGCCAAAAGCTATTTCTCAATAAAGATCAGTAAAATTGAAGAGACTCTAGACAGGGTAACTAAGAGAAAGAGACAGGGCACAAATTACTAATATTGGAAGCGAAAGAAGAGGCATCACTATTTCCATCACATTTATCCCATAGAAATAAAAAGAATAAGAAAAAAATACCACAAATTTGAGAACCTATAGGTGAAACAGACCAATTCCTTAAAAGAGACAATCTGCCCAAACTCATGCAAGAATAGATAATATAAATAAATCTAGATTTTTAAAAGAAATTCAATCAATAATTTAAACTCTCCAGCCCCAAAACATAAAACACCATGCCCAGATGAGTTCATAGGTGAATTTATTTATAAGGAAGAAATTATACCAACTTTCTACAATCTCTTTCAAAGGATAAAAGCAGAGGGAGTACTTCCTAACTCATGAGATCGGAACATTTTAATACCAAGAGTAGCAAATAATTACAAGAAAACTACAGATCAATATCACTTATTACCACAGATGGAAAAACTTCCAACAAAATATTCAGAAAACAAATCCAATAATGTATAAAAAGAATCTTACACCACAAACAAGTGAGATTCATACCAGGTATGTATGGTTGGTTTAACATTTAAAATTCAACTAATGTGCACCATCATATTAACAGATTAAAAAAGAAAAACTGCATGATCACATCAATGGATAACAAAAAGCACTCGACAAAATCTAATACCTATTCATGAAAAAATTCTCAGAATAACAGGAATAGAGGGAAACTTTCTACACCTGACACAAAAATTTATAGCTAATATCATTCTTAACAGTGAGAAACTTGAAGCTTTCCCACTTAGGGTATCTCCTCTCACCATTCCTTTCCTCCTTTTTTTTTTTTTTTTAGTGTTTGTTTATTTTGAGAGAGATGGAGAGAGTAAGCAAGCAAACAAGCAGGGGAGAGGCAGAGAGGAGAGAGAGAGAGAGATTGAGAGAAAGAGAATCCCAAGCAGGCTCTACACTTAGCTCAGAGCCCAATGTGGGGCTTAATCTCACAAACTGTGAGATCATGACTTGAGCTGAAATCAAGAGTCAGATGTTTAACTGACTAAGCCACCCAGACACCGTCACCATTCTTTTTCTGTATCATTTTGGATCTTTGCTAATGCAAGAAGATGAAGAAAAAGAAAAGTTATGCAGATTGGGAAAGAAGTAAACACACACACACACACACACACACACACACACACACCTGTCTTTATTAATAGATGACAAGATCATATATGTAGAAAATCTGAAAGAATAGACATGAAAAACAAAAAATATATTTATGTCCTGAAACTAGTAAGTATAAACAAGGTTGTTGGATACTGGGTTATATACAAAGGTCAACTTCTTTCCTCTATACCATCAATGAACAAGTGGAATTTGAAATTTAAAACATAATACTATTTACAATAGTATCCCTGAAATGAAATACTAAGGTATAAACCTAATGAAAGACATATAAGATCAATTTGAGGAAAATGACAAAACACTGATGAACAAAATCAAAGAAAAACTAGGTCAATGGAGAAAATATTCCATGTTCACAGATAGACAGACTCAAATTGTAAAGATATCAGTTCTTCCTAAGTTGACCTATAGATTCAGTGAAATCCCAATTAAATCCCAGCAACAGGATTTATTTTATGGACAATGACAAACTGATTCTAAAATTTCTAAGAAGAAGCAAAAGATCCAGAATAGTCAACACAATATTGAAGAACAAAGTAGGAAGACTGATGGTACCTGACTTCAAGACTTACTATAAAGCTACAATAACCAGGACAGTGTGGTATTAGTATAAGATAAGATCAATAAAATATTAAGCCGAGAAATAACCCACATAAATATAGTCCACTCATCTTTTTTTTAATAGTTTATTGTCAAGTTGGTCTCCATATAACACCCAGTGCTCATCCCCACAAGTGCCCTCCTCCATGCCCATCACCCCCCTTCCCCTCTCCCCAAAACCCATCAACCCTCAGTTTGTTCTCAGTGTTTAAGAGTCTCTTCAGGTGCCTCCCTCCCTCTCCCCCACTATTTCCCCTCTTCTTCTCCCCCACGGTCCTCCGTTAAGTTCCTCCTAATCCTCCTATATGTGCAAACATATGGTAACTGTCCTTCTCTGCCTGACTTATTTTGCTCAGCATAACACCCTCAAGATCCATCCATGTTGCTACACATGGCCAGATTTCATTCTTTCTCATTCTTTGACAAAGGAACAAAGACAATAAAATGGAGCAAAGATAGTCTCTTCAGCAAATGGCGCTTCAACAACTGGACTTTCATATGCAAAAAAAGTGTATCTAAACACAGACCTTACACCCTTCACAAAAGTTAACTCAATATGGATCACAGACCTACATGTAAAATAAAACGCTATAAAATTCCTAGAAGATAACATATAGGAGGAAATCTAGATGACCTTCGGTACAATGATTTTTTTTTAGATACAATACCAAAAACACAACTCATGAAATTAATAATTGATAAGATGGGCTTTATTACAATTAAAAACTTCTCTGTGAGAGACAACATCAAGAGAATCAGAAGACAAGCCACAGACTGGGAGAAAATAATCATGAAAGATATCTGACAGGACTATTACCTGAAATATATAAAGAACTCTTAAAACTCACAATGAGAAAACAAACATGATTCAGAAATGGGCAAAAGACCTTAAAAGACATCTCACCAAAGACGATATAGAACATATTGAAAGATACTTCATATAATATGCCATCAAGGAAATACAAATAAAAACAATGATATCCCAATGCATATCTACTGGAACAGCCAAAATGTGGAACATGTACAACAGCAAATGCTGGAGAGGATGTGGAGTGCTAGGATTGGTAATGAACTGCCAATGGGAATGCAAAATGGTACAGCAGCTTTCGATGACAGTTTGGCAGTTTCTTACAAAAAGACACCAACTCTTACCATATAGTTCAACAATAGCACTCCTTGGTACTGACCCCAAAAAAGTTGAAAACTTATGTCCACATAAAGAATATGAACATGGATGTTTATAATAGCTTTATTCATTATTGTCAAAACTTGGAAGCAGGCAAGATGCCCTTCTGTACCTGAATGGATCAACTATGGTACATCCGGACAATGAAATATTACTCAGCACTAAAAAGAAATGAGCTATCAAAACACAGAAAGACACAGAAGAACCATAAATGCACATTGCAAATGTGTAAAAAAGAAAAAAGCCAATCTGAAAAGGTTACATGCTGCATGATTTGGATTATATGACATTCTGGAAAAGGCAAAACTATGGAGGCTGTGAAAAGAGCAATGGTGCCAGAGGATTGGGAGTGGGGAGAAAAAAAAAACGGCAGAACATAGGGGATTTTTAGGGCGCTGAAAATACTCTGTATGGTATTAAAGTAATTGAAACATGTTATCATACATTTGTCCAAACTCACAAAATGCACAATGCCAAGGGTGAACCCTAATATAAAGTATGGACTTTGGGTGATTATGATGTGTCAATGCAGGTTCATCAAATGTAACAAATGTAGCACTCTGGGAAGGGAGGCTGCTAATGCCGGAGGCCTGCGCATGGGCAGGGGTCTCTGTACCCTCCTACCAATTTTTCTGTGAATTGATATTGCCCTAGCATATTTTCAAAAGTAACCTTAATTCCTTCATTCCCTAATACTCAAACATTGACTCTTCATCTCTTAGGTAACCACAAGTTAACTTCTATTACCACTTTCTAAATTTCATTTCCAACTCATTGTATTGGCATGTTCATATGGGATGTGTGTATATATATGCACAGTACTCTCCCTTTGTTTTTTTTAATAAATGTTGCAAGTATATATATATTTTTTAATGTGGTTTTTTTAAAATGTGTAAATCTTTGATCTACTTGGCGTTAATTTCCTTGAAAGAAGTGTGGTATGGATCATACTGTATCTTTTTTTTTTTGTAAAGATAAATGGCTAGTTGACTTAAAACCATTTTATAAAATTACCAAAATTTTACTTACTTGTGTGAAATGAAATCTTATTGGGAACTAAACTCTGTATATATTTCAGCATATATCCAGGAATACTACTTCCTTATAATCTGTTTGCATGGTTATTTACTCCTACCATTAAGTTAATGTTACTTTATGTTTTAATAACTCAGAAGAGGTACAAGAATATAACAACGTATTATGTGGTAGGTGACACAGAATGGTAGATGTGGCATTATGTTATGAATACTATAAACTATAATTCATGGGATATTTCATCATTCCTGCATCTCAGTATTTACATAAAATAGGGCTAAAACCTTTGGTTTAACAATCAAGTAAAAAGTATGAACACATTATTGCTATATGTATGGGAAAGCACATATTTTCATTCATTCCTAGAGGGAGTATAAATTGGTATAACACTATGGAAAGAAATTATACAAATACTACCATAATGATCAATCACATGCCCTTTGCCTTAACAATTCTACTTTTGGAAATTTATTCAACGGCTATACTTTTACTTGAACAAATCACACACACACACACACACACACACACACACACACACATTCATTGTGGTGTTACAGCAAAAGCTGAGACTATATTAAATTCATGTAGGCAAGGAAACTTGTAAAAGAAGTACAGTATGTTCGCACAGTGAAATTTCTATACAGTTGCTAAGAAGAATGAAGAAGCTCATCATACATTAATAGGGAAAGAAAGATCTTCAAAGTATGCTATATAAAAAGCATGATGTTAAACAGTATGCAGTATGTCAGTTAAGTAAAAATAGAAAAAAAATATTTTATTTGCTTATATATGCATAAGTTATTACTGGCAGAATACATAACAAAACAGTGTGCAAATGTATAGCAAAGGAACAGAACTAATGGTAGATTTTGAAATAAATCTTCAATGTATCATTTTAGGTTTAAACATTGGAATCAATGGTAAAGTACTGAAAACTTATTATGTTACAAGAATCATATGGAATTTTCACTTTTGTTATTAAATGTATTCATCTTTATTAAATATTAAAAGACTGAAGAGACAATATTAACAATTTTACATTGCCATGTATTATTGAGGGGGAAAAAAGAAAACGAGACACCAACATCAAGCAACCAAAAAAAAAAAAAGTGATTAATTTTTAGCTAAAGTAAATTTAGTTTGGAATGAGAAAGAAAGTCCATTATAAATTATGGTGAAGTAAATCAACAGTGAAATCTATTGAAAAGGGCCTCAATACAATATATGGATAATTCAATTTAACACTAGTATCATAGTATCTTAGATTATGTTTCTTTTAAAGTATAAACATTTTAATATAAGAAAAATCAGTGAATACTGCTCTTAAAAACTGAGATATAAAAGAACCTGCTATGGAGTGCCTGGATGGCTCACTCTGTTAAGTTTCTGACTCTTGGTTTTGACTCAGGTCAGGATCTTCCAATTTGTGGGATCGAGCCGGTGATGTCCACACAGAGCCTGCTTGGAATTCTCCTCTATCTATGTCCCTCTCCTGCTCATTCTGGCTCTCTCCTTCTCAAAATATATAAACATTAAAAAAAATAAAAGTAACTGCTAGCCTGATAATAGCTATGATCTTGTTTTATGTGGTGTAAGCCACAAAAGTGTAGTCTGAGTTTTAACTATTCTGAAACAATGGTAATCATTTTTTTGTCCCATATGCTTAATGGATTTCACAGTTGTTTTATTGGATTTGATAAAGTTATGATAAAATCATCTCAAAAATCCCAAAATGACTTGGTAAAAGAAGTGTAAGATTAAACAAAGATAATATAGAATTATACAGATGTACACAAAGAATGAAAAGGAAGAATGTTAAATTCTAAGATAAGGAACAGTATGAATAAACAGAATAACCATATTAATTTGATCAATGTACAGCTCTTGTTACGTAAAGTGTCCTTGGTGATTACCACATTAGATCTTACTAGCTCAGAACATTATGATTCTTAGCTACTTAGAGTACCATGCATTTTCATTTGAGATATAACCAGAATTTCAATTTCAAAAATATCAAAGGAAAATCATATTGAGTCTGTGAATTCCTTAATAATACTGTATCTTGAAAATTGAAAGCAAAATGGTATATCAAAACACTAGTAATCAACATTAGCCTAAAGAGGAAAAATGGACCTTGTAAAATTTAGATACCTGAATAGTAGTTATGAAAATAAAATAACACACCCAGAGACACTGAATTCAACTGAAATCAGGAAAGCTTAATAGATCCAATTACACCTTGAAAGTAATTTCTAAAATCCCTAAATATCAGAGAAACCAGAAATGCTGTTCTTAAATAAAAATAGCTGCTAGGTAATGATGGTTGTGATCTTACAGTTATGTGCAGCACAAACTACATAGAGTAACTGCTGTTTGCTTCAAAACTATTCTGAAACAAAGGAAAGCATTAAAAAAAAAAAGCATTTCCCAAAATCCTTATCCAAATGGCCCTTTACAAGAGATGATGTCTTGCTCTCTATGCATATGTGTGTATATGTATGTATGTAATGAATAACATATTTCTAAACATCTTCATTATATTTGATTACTGTGAATTAAGAAAGCATAGGTACCCAGGGAGAGGACCAGAATAGAACCTGGGTAGAAGACAGCAAAAGAATCTTTCAGGAAACAGAGTTCTTTATGATGGGAAAGCTGAGATACGTGCAAATGCAAATATGCCGCTTTCTCGTCATCATAATGAGCACAAAGAAAATAATTTAATTATTTATGTAATTGGTTAATCTCAAGAAAAAGTGATTACAGAAAATATTTTATACATAATTTTTCATAATAAAATAATCTCTTTCATATTTAACCAGATAAGGCTTCAGGGGGAAAGAGTTATAGATAAAGGGAAAGAGATATAAGAATTAATAGAGACACAGAAGATGAATAAAATGGGAAGAAAAAAATGAGATGGTTAAAAAGGATAAAAAGAAAGAAAAGAAAACAAAAACAAAAACAAAAAGGGGCGCCTGGGTGGCTTAGTCGGTTAAGCGTCCAACTTTCGCTTAGGTCATGATCTCGCGGTTCGTGGGTTCGGGCCCCGCGTCGGGCTCTGCGCTGACTGCCAGCTCAGATCCTGGAGCCTGTTTCAGTCTGTGACTCCCTCTCTCTCTGACCCTCCCCTGCTCGTGCTGTCTCTCTCTCTCTCTCCTAGAAATAAATAAAAACTTTTAAAAAAAAAAAAAGGATAAAAAGAAAAGACAACAAAATGACTTGCTCAGAAATAATATAATGTGCTTTGTTCTATACAATTCTATTACTATTAAAAACCTCCATATAATGCTGAAGCCAATGGACACTTCTATTCTTATCTTACTCATTTGGGATCTTTGTAACACTGGACAGTCCTAACCAAATTCCCATCCTGGAAACTCACCCTCTCCTTGGCTCATGGGACATGGCTCTCCAGACATCCTTCCTAATTCTTTTGTCACTCACTCTCACTATCTTTTGAGAATTTCTCTTCTCATGACTATACTTTAATTATTACTACTTAATCGTACTGTCCTTCAACCCCTCAGGTTAACATTCAGGGTCTCTGCAGATCTGGTTCAATAATGTGAGTAGCCTAATTTTGTCTCCCATGACCCACCCCCAAACATGCAAGTAGGTTGCTCCACGGGATCTTGTTCTTATAATGCTGTTCCTTGTCTTCTGAATGCCCACAACTTAACCTTTACAACTCTGGTATACTGTCACCTCTTCTAAGAATTTTCTCATAAATCCCTCGTATAAGGTGACTTTTCTCTGTGCTTCCAGAGACATTTGCTCATGTAATAGCATACATCACAGCTTAAAAATCACTAATTTACATGTTTGCTTTCTTAGTAGACAATACATTCCTGGAGGTCAGACCACATCCTTTTTTTTATGACTTTTTTACTAAGAAGTATAAAGTACACATAGAAAAGGCTATCAAAAGGGGCAAGGAATTATTACCAAGTATACACCTGTTGTAACCTGTCCTAGAAAGGTCATATATGTTATTGAATTTGCATCCTCGGGGATTAGTGTATAATGAGTTGTAAATATATGATAAATAGTAATAGAGGACATTAATCAGGTTTGGAGTATATTAATCACTGCAAGAAATCATCCCTGTGTTATGATCCAAAAATTAGGTTTTAGATACGAAGATCAAATATCACTTATTAACAGGGAACCTCTATAGTCACATAAACTAGCAATAGCATAGAGCTGAAATCTGCAATTCAAAAAATGTGAAGTTAAACAATCACCTTGCCAGGAACCTAAAAATATAGAGAGCTTGGCATTAAAATCCAGGGGAAGATCAGGGTCCACCAAATATTACTTTTGTCGACACATGATACTCTAGGCAAGCCAGTTATGGGAATAGCTGCAGAAGATCTCTGAGAGTAAAACCCAGAGATACACCGTCAGCCACAGCAGCTGAACAACTTGGCTTCCTAGCACTGAGCATGTCGAGAGGACTGATGAAAACGGACCGGCCACCCATCTCCCCAATGGTGAGTGGATGTGGGAAAGGAGGCCAGGAGAGATATTACAGGGGCATGAAAGCACAACTCCATACGTCAATTGCTTAGAAGTGACAGCGGCAGAGGGGCCCAATGGAATACAGGATTGAGACAGAGAGTGTCTCAACTCATGTAAGAACGGTCTGCAGCCTGGGACGCACGATAACACAAGCTTACATGCAGGAAGGCTACACAGGTGACCTTTGAACAAGACAAGGGGTAGGAGCGCGGACCCCTGAACAGTGCAAACCCCACATAGCACTTCTGACTCCACCAAAACATAAAACCTACTTACTGTTGACCAGAGGCCTGACAGATAACATAAACAGCTGATTAACATATATTGTGTATGTTATATGTATTATGCACTGTTTTCTTACAATAGACTAACCTAGATAAGAGAAAATATTAAGAAAGTCATAAGAGAAAAAAAATTGATACAGTATGGTACTGATAAAAAAAAATCCATATAGACCTGGACACATATTGTTCAAGGGTCAACTGTATCCGCAATCGCAGCAACTGCTATAGCCCAATGGGACTAACTACAGATGTGCTTCATGTAGAATGGGTCTCCTGTGGCCCATTCAATTTTACTCTTGCTGATGAGATGGTGTCACTACCACACTGAAATACTTATTTAACACAACTAAAAACTCTGCATTGATTTCAGTACTACATTTTTACTCTCCTGGTAGTTCATTCAGTGAGAGCTATCATACGAGGGAAAAATTCTTAATAGGAATCATCATAGTGACAATGACAATAAGGATAGCTAAAATTTATAAGGGCTTACCGTGCTCCAGACACTGCACTAAAGGTGTTCATGCCTTTGCTCACTTAATCCTCACCCAATTATGCAGAGACTATTATTTCCCCCATTTCACAGAGGAGAAAACAGGCTGGGAGAAAAACTCCCCTTCATGACAGGGAATTAGCAGGGCTGGCCCTCTAATCCAAGATGGACTTAGAATTTGCACTTTTCTCTGTTATGCTAAATTACCCAAATTCAAAAGACTACTTTCTGTGATATAAGTATTTTACCAAGCGTTTGCATTTCAGTCATGATGACAGCTGCTAATGAGATTCTTAAGAAGCAAAGAGCAGGAGGGTCATTTAAGATGTCCAAGTTTACTTTTGTTCTCCCCACATCAGTTACGAATGTTTCAAATTCATAGGGCTACACATCACAAAGTACTATGTGGACTCTCACTGAGGAAAAAGTGGCAAAGTAAGACTAAAACATTAAGACTTAACTGTCTGCGGTTTAAAAAACTAGAGTATTATGAACTACTGGTACTGAATTAGAATATCAAAGCTACAAAAGCATTTAGAGATGATGTTGTTTAAAAAAAAAACCAAACAGGTGAGGGGCACCTGGGTGGCTCAATTGGTTAAGTGTCTGACTTTGGCTCAGGTCATGATCTCACAGGTTCATTTGAGTTTGAGCCCTGCATCAGGTTCTCTGTTCTAAGTGGTCAGCACAGAGCCCACTTTTCGGATCCTATATACCCCTCTTTCTCTGCACCTCCCTAGTGTCTGCGCTCTCTCTCTCTCTCTCTCTCAAAAACAAACATTAAGAAAAACAAACAAGAGAAAATTGAAACCCAGGAAGAATAGGACACAATTAATGGCCCTACTGCCAATCAGTTGTAAGACTACTTTGTTTTAGATAACTTAGTCCAACAATTCTTTCTGTTAATCACAGGACGCAACTGGAAATTACTTTGTCCTCTATATAAAAACTTCCAGTGGTTGGGTCGGCAACTTTGCAGTCAATAAAGTATCTTATAATGACAGAGGGACAAATTTTGAACAAAGCAAGCCAGCTCACTTACCATATGGAGGGTGCTTTGGCAGGAAATAGACTTAGGTTCAAATTCAACTCAGATTCACCGGGGCAAAATAGTTAATAACACTACCATCTCTTAAAAACCATAAAAGAGTGGGGTGACTGGTAAAAACTACTTGTAGGATTGTTGTAAAATTAAATAGGAAATGGGGCAAAGTGATTATTGTGACAGACAAACCATGTTTCATCAAAATGCTGTTTCTCTTGCCTAAAAGGATGTGTGGTATATTGGTTAAAGCCTCAGTTCTGCAGTTGGGCTGCATGGGTTCAAATCCCACTTCAGTTGACAGTGTTGTTTGGGCCAGACACCTTACACTCTCCAGGCTTTAGCTTTCTCAGGTATAAAATGGGAGTGGACTATTTCTAAGGATTTAATTAGACAACACATGTAAAACACTTAGCTTATTACACCCCAAGGCAACCACTCCTGAGAAAAATGATCTTGATTCCATTTTGTAATATGTGAGAATTTTGAGTATTCAACACTCCTAAAAGATACTATGTCAATACCTTTGCTTCAGTTTTTATTCCCATATCTTTTTTTTTTCTTTTCTTTTGGTGAACATTTAAAGAACCTGTAATCCCCAGGTAATTACAGATGGAAAACTGAGGTCCACATATCTATTCCCAGTATCCAAATTTAAAACAAATCACAGTGTGTACTCACTATTCAAGATAACATCAGTATACAACATGAACAACTGAGCTAAATCTTCTGGCAACAAGGTGACTCTAGCTATGCTAGGAGTCCTTTTGCTGCACAAATCTTGAAATTCTGAATAAAATACACAGTTGAATTCATAAGAAGAAAAAAAAGAGAGATGTCTCTGCATGCTCAGAGAGTAAAATGACAACCTGAGATGGGCCAACAAGTTATTGCAACAGACCTTGAGGAAGGGACAGGACTGAGGGAGGTCTATCAGACCTACAGATAGCCGCTTACAGCTAAAGTCTTAGATTTTAGTGCCCATTAGCTGACAGGAAACAAGGTCTTGAGCCCTGCCTAAATGAGATAGCAAGCTGGAACAGGGATTATTGCATGAAGTTAGAATCCTCTCTAAGGCTATACTTCCCAAACTTCAATATTCATAATGACCACCTAGAGGTTAAAACCTGGATCCCTCAATCCACTTCCAAAGAGTGTGACTCAGCAGATCTAGATTCTGTGTCTCTCACAAGCTCTGAGGGAATGCTGATGCTGCGGGCCTACTGACCAAAACTCTGAATAACTCTTCCCTAAGGGGCTGCACCACCAGTGAAACTCCTTAAAATGGTCCTCATGACCCAGAGAGATGATAAGAAAGCATGACCAGGGCTCCTATGTTTGTATACAACATGTCTGTATACAGGTTTGGAATACAAATGTATATTGTTTGTATATAGGTGTGGAGTAAAAATGTATACTACCCACACAGTATATGAGTGCCGCATGGAAGAAATTAACATTTTCAAATTGGTCTTGGGTGTGGGATTTCTCTGAGGCATATGAAGAAGTGAACATAAGACTGCTGTGTAGGAAAACTTTCATAAGCCGGATTATGTAAAATTCCCATTTAGATAACTCACAAGCAGTAATTACAAAGCACACAAGGAAATGTGTCTACCAATAAAAAAAAAAAAAAAGAAACCCAAAATCAGAAGATTGACACCCCCCAATTTAAGGTAATACAATTGAAAAAACCTGTAAAATAAGTTTCCAATTATTTTAAGACACATACAGACACACATACACACACACACACAGGAATACATAAAAAATAATTAATAGAAATGAAAAATACTAGTCATTACTACTAACATTTCAATAAATAGGTTTTAGATTACCAAACCTTTTTTTTTCCACCAGTATCTAAACTGGAGAAGCTGTCTAAAGAAATTACATAGAATGTCATACAGGGGATAGAAAGGTAAGATACTAACGAGTAGTGAGGTATATTAAGTTTAGGATGAAAAATTCCATCATGTGGCTAACAGGAGTTTTATTAGTTGGCTAAAAACAGAAGGAATTTTAAAAGATATGATGGTTAAAAATCTCTTAGAATTGGGATTCTGGGATTAAAGAATCAAGAAGAATAAATAAAAATACGTCTATACCAAATAGGAAAAAATAGAGCCAGGGTGGCTCAGTTAAGCTTCTTTCTGACTCTTGATTTCAGTTCAGGTCATGATCTCAGAGTAGGCTGAGATGGTGTCTTGGGATTCTCTATCTCTGCCCTTTACCTGCTTGCATTTGTGCACTCTCCCTCTCTCTCAAAATAAACATCTAAAAAAAACCCAAAACAAAACAAAAAAAACAAATATAGAAAAACAGTAAAATTGCAGAATACATTGGCAAAGAAGATCTTCCAGGGATGAAAAAGATAAGCCAATTCATTTGTAAAGAAAGTGCAATTTGGCTGACAGGATAATAGCAAAACAGAGACTGGAAGATAATAAAGTATGTTTCAAAGGGTTGAAAGAACATAACTGTCAGCCTAGAATTCTCTACTCAAGTAAAGAGTCATTTAATAATTAAAACAAAATTAAAAAAGTGACAAACATTTTAAAGAGACTTTACCACTCACTGGAAGAACTATTAAATAATGCTTTTCAGTAAGAAAAAAAGTGAGTTGGGGGGGGGGGAGATTGGGCTACAAGGACAATGATGAGTGATGAAAATGGCAAATATGTGGGTAAATCTAAATAAGCATCACAATTACCTATAATAATTAGCTTAAGATTGTTTAAGAACAATAGGTAGCTAGAACTAAATAAATTCTAACATGCAAAATGGGGTGAGTGAAGGCAGTGAGACTTTAGTGTCTAAAGAGAGAGAGAGAGGTACTAAAGACACTAGACTTTAAGTAGACATGTTATGGTTCTGAAGGTATGCACCCAAGTAAAAGAAACAGAATGCAATACTTCCAAACGTGTAGAGATGAAAAATACAAAGAAAACTGAAGTTTTGGATATATACATCAATAGTAAAAGTATAGACATATCCACCAAAATGATACAAGGTAGTGGTCACAACTAAAGACTGTGAAAAGGGAAGAGATATGTTTAGGATCCTAACAATACACAACTATTTCTTAAAAATATGGCAAAATGTTACCAAATGCTAAATCTAGGTTGTGGGTACAGAACATCCATCATTTTGATTTCTGTACACTATGTGTTAAAATATTATGGGATGAATTTTTAAATTTAAGAACACAAGTAAGTTTAGCTAACCCAACATAGTAAGAAAGGCTTACCTGACTGGAAAGTAAACAATTACCATGGATTTATTTTCCAAAAGAAGACAGAGTGGGCTATTCAGGTAGCAGGCTAATGAGAAACAGGTTAAAAAATGTTTTATATATATTCTCTTCCCTCTTGAATTTCTATTTAGTTTGTCTAAGACTCTCTGATTGTGTAAGAACTTACAATGAAAAAAATATATACTAAAATGTGGTGTTCTTATTCTACTGATGGCTACATCACTGGCGAGAAGTGGGAGTGAATGGATAAAAGATGGTATCAGATGGGATTTAAAGCAAATTCTATAGATTAACCAAGATCTTGTAAAACTACTTGAAGGGTGATAGTGCTCACCTAACAAGCTTAAAGCATACACATATGAAAATCAGAAAGACTAAAAACAGTTTGCATTCTAGATTAGTCCTTGAAATGCATTAGTTTTATTATTTCTCAAAAGTCAAGCTCCAGATCTGCTGGATATATTGTTTTTTCACTTTGGCTTCAGAAGACCCTAACCTTCGCATTTTTCACTCATAACTCAAGCCTTCTGCTATTTCCACACAACATCATATGAAAATCATGTGTCTTCTTTTTTTTAATGACTCATACCTTACAGTATGTTGTTTATTAATTCCACAACAATTCCTGTTACTGACTATTAGGTTATTCCCAAGAGAATGAAGGCTAAAATTAGACCTTTTGGCTTCCACTTTGTTCCTGGGCAGGTATGTGCATGCTTTGACCTTTCCCCCCTCCAGGTGCTCATTTCTTATAAGGCAGAAGCATAAGGGCAGAAGTCAAAGAAATAAAATTGCCAGCCTCACTTTTAAAATTAAAGCTGACAGGTACAATGGGGTAAAAGAAAAACATGTGCACACGGATGTGGAGATAGACTTCAGAAAGCTCTTTATGGCATTATTTATGCAGCTAAAAATAGGTATATGTATTGGGAATGATTTTTTGTTTGGTCTTTTGTTTGTGTTTGCCTTTAGACAACAATGGGATCTTTTTGAAATACTTACTTTTCGTCGAAATGGACCTCTAAGCTGTCCTATCCCTTGCTTATATCATTTATTAAGATTTAAAGCATTGTCTGCTTCAGGTTTCATCAGCTCTGGTCTGAAATATAAAATGCTACAACTGACATTCATATTTTATATAACAAAAACAAAATATATTTGCCAATGTCATGAACCAGAAGAATAGAAAACTAGAATGTTACAGACTCAGCACACAGGAGACACTCAATAAACATTTGGTGAACTCAATGATGAACTAGAGCAAGGCCAACAAACTTTTTCTATAAATGATCAGATAAATATTTTAGGTTTGAAGGCCACAGGTCTCTTTTTCAAACACTCAACTCTGCCATTGTAGTGGGAAAAGAGCTTGAGAGGATACATAAACACATCAATGTAGCTCTATTCCAGTAAAACTTTATTTACGAACACTGAAATTTAAATTTCATATAATTTTCATGTGCCACAAAATATTATTCTTCTTTTGATTTTTTTGACCTTTAAAAATGTAAAAACGACTCTTACCACCAGCCACGCAAAAACAGGCAGACAGCCAGAGGTGGCCTGTGGGTCATAGTTTGTGGATCCCTAAAAGAGAGTTTAGTGATTTCATAAGCCATCTAATCTTATTCTTCAAAATTACATGTGGCAGATACAGGATTAAATTATAGAGCACAATAGGAAACGTGGTGGGGTGCCTGGGTGGCTCAGTCAGTTAAGCGTCCAACTTCGGCTCAGGTCATGATCTCACGGTTGGTAGGTTCAAGCCCTGCATCGGGCTCTGTGCTGACAGCCAGCTCAGAGCCTGTTTCGGATTCTGTGTCTCAATCTCTCTCTGACCCTCCCCTGCTCACACTGGCGCTCTCTCGCGCGCGCTCTCTCTCTCTCTCTCAGAAATAAAGAAAACATTAAAAAAAATTTTACAATAGGAAATGTGGATAGAAACTGAAACCATGAGCAAATTCATTTATAAAGTATATAAAAAATTACACATTTACTTTTCTTTTTGAGTAGCTTCACAAAAGACTAGTAATCTTTGATTCATGCACCTGTGTGGTGAAAGCAATACACACCTTAAAAATGCAGATACATTTTTTTGAGTGGAATTTTAGAACAATATAAACCTGAGGATATATCTAGGGCAAGAATTGTTAATCTGGGATCTATACATCCATACTTGGAATTAATGGCTAATCTTCAGGAGTTCCTTGAATTTTTTTTATTTCTGAAGTTGTAAATATTTGTTATATATGCATTGTTATGAAAAGTCAGTAGAGCTTTCATCAGTTTTCAAGGGGTCAGTGGGTTTCAAACAGCAATGATCTAGCAGATTGCAATTGATTAGCTAATTGGTCCTATTACCATTCCATTGAATCTTCAATACCCAAAAGCGATATCATTAAAACAGCAAATACCTTAAAAGCAAGATATTCTAGTTAGTAATAAATGAAACATATATATATTTTTTTAATGTTTTATTTATTTCTGAGAGAGAAAGACAGCATGAGCAGGGGAGGGTCAGAGAGAGAGGGGGACACAGAATCCAAAGACAGGCTCCAGGCTCTTAGCTGGCTGTCAACACAGAGTCTGACACAGGGCTCGAACCCATGAGCTGTGAGAACATGACCTGAGCCTAAGTCGGATGCTTAACAGACTGAGCCACTCAGGTGCCCTGAAACACATATTTTAAAAAAATCATTTCCTTCTGAAAGTGATTTTTTTAAGGTATGAAATTAGTTTTCTCATTCATATAAAAATCAAGTGGGCCTGTGTTACTCTTAAAAGCCACAAAATACTACATGGGAACTGTGGTAAGCTGAATAACAGTAAAGTTCCATGTCACAGAACCTGTGAACATGTTACTTTACCTGGCAAAAAAGATTCTGTAGGTTTTAAGGATCTTGAGGTGAAGATATTATCCTGGATTATCCAGCTGGGCCATAAATGTAATCACAATTGTCCTTATGAGGAAAGGAGGCAGAGGGAGATTTGACTACAGGAGAAGAGAAAGCTATGTGACAAAGGAGCAGGGGACAAGCGATGCACTCTGCCAATGGAGGAAGGGGCCGCAAGCCAAGCTATGGGCAATGACTACACACTGAAAAAGGCAAGGAAATGGATTTTTCCCCTCAGAGCTCCAGAAGGAGCTAGCCGTGTAGACACCTTAATGCTAACTGAGCAAATGATTTCAGACTTCTGACTTCTAAAACTGTAAGGGGATAGAGGGTGTGTGTGTGTGTGTGTGTGTGTGTGTGTGTGTGTGTGTTAATGTTTATTTTTGAGAGAGAAAGAATGAGAACGGGGGAGGTGCAGAGAGTGAGGGAGACACAGAATCCGAAGCAGGCTCCAGGCTCTGAGAGCAAGCACAGAGCATGACTCGGGGCTCAAACTTACAGACCCCGAGATCATGACTTGAGCTGAAGTGGGCCGTTTCACTGACTGGGCCACCCAGGCGCCCCTCAAGTTGTGTTGTTTTAAGACACCAAGTTACCGGTAATTTGTTATAGCAGCAGTAAGAAACTAATACAGGAATTCTTTATTCCTGCCTCCACCAGGAGGTAATAATGGATCCTGTAGCTTTTCACCTTAATTTTTGGGTTTAGCCTCCAGTTTCTAGGAAACAAGGATACGGACAATTTGATTTTGAATCTTATGTTTGTGCAGAAATACAAAAACACAATGAAAATAAAAGGGTTTAAATCCAACCAACTTTTCTCTCCCTAAAGCAAACCTTATTAGGTGAATTTATTGAATAACTAACGAAAATTTTCAAATAAGTTATGTCTCCCATTTTATACTGAAAAATACTTAAAAAAACAAAATAATTTTAGAAATTACCACAACATAAACAAAATCATTTTAGCACTTATCAGAATACGATATGCCTTCTCTAAATACCTACTGATCTCAACTGTTAGAGCGCAGTCATGAAAACAATATCTTCCATCCAGAGACACCTTGTTTTACCTTCCCCCCACCACACATATGGATACAAGTTTGAGGTGCAGGGGGAATGATACTGAATCATCAAAATAGGTGCCCCAAAATCTATGCATCCAAAACATCATACATTTTGTTTGTAGATAAATCTCTCAAGGCTTTCCTCGGAGCATTAGGACTTTTATATTCCATAAAATCCTAACCAGGTATTTTTTTTAGGCCAAAAGACACTGAAAGAAGACAATCATACTTGGGCACATAAAAATTCTGGCGAACTGATAGAATGCACTCTTGATTGCTGGAAGAAGCAGTATCTCAGAATAAGGAAGGAAAGAGACACAGGAAATGTTAGAGCATGCTACAAGAAGAGTGAGTGGTGTTATACCCTCAGTAGTTGCTGCAGATTATTCTGGTAGAGTACAATCATAGTTTGGAAACAACTGCCCCAGGTCATTAAATCAGTACTTGGCATATTCCACTTAAGAAGGTAAGGGAAAACAAGGAACTAGAAGGCCCTTCAGTGAAAGCCTCAGATGCAATTAGAACAACTATTCATGCCTAAGGAAGGAAGCCTCAGTCATCAGAAACATTTACCTCTGTACAACACTACTGATGCTGCTGGCAGAGCTTTGTAGATGCTCAGTTACCATTTGACGGGTAAATTCATGAATGAATAGTGAGTATCACTCATTGGAGATATGCTGATAGTAAATGCAATAAATTATATATTTATTTAGGTTGTATTTGAGAGAAATATTTAGAAATTATCTAGCTCAGGAGCAGCTTTGGAAAAAGAAGGAAATAAGAGAAATGAAAATACTTAGAAAAGTCATTTAAAGTTTATTTTTTTAAAAAGCTTTAATAAAGTTGAGCCCAGTGCCTTCTCACTTGGATTTTTGGTGCGATACCTAACAGACCTAGAGCAATAACCCCACCAGGCTATAAAATGAAAGTTCCATATCAGAGATTGCATTCGATTTCCCTTAAGAGTTTTTCAAGAAATCTAACATGTTTACCTCTCTCGGGCTGTGTGTGTGTTTAAGTCATGTTCAAAATCTCCTCAGCACTGCTCTATTGGAAGCAGTTTATTCCCAGGTGTAAGCATCCCAGTGAAAAAGCTTAGGTTGCAAGGACAGAAAATTCAGAGAGCTTTATACTGCTATAGACCCATCTGGTAGTTTGACAGATCAAACCAACCTCCAAAGGGAATGTTCCATCTGAATAGTAAGTAGATGATTACGGACATGTGCTTGAGGTTTTATTTAGAAACACAGATTAATGCGCTTGCTATCCTAAATAGTGAATGTTGGCAATAAAGATTCTCCTTTCTCACTCTTGAGAGCACTACAGATATCTGTTTATTGGTATTCTCTTGCATGTTCAACATAATATACATTTTCTTTAGCTTGATTGAATGTCTTTAGACACAGTATCAAGTATCAAGTCAGGGAAAGCACTTTGCAAAACTGGTTACATGCAGTAGAAGCTAGAGGAGACAGAAGTGTTTCAACATATTTAAACCAGCTTCAAAATAGGAAGTGACATAGCTTTATTCACCAGGCTCAATTCTTAACATATTATATAGCTACCATGGGTGTCTGTTGTTTTTGCCTGTCCAGTATCCATTTTCCCTTTTTCCCTAAAGAGAGTGCCCAGATTTTGCTTTAGCAACCACCTTTCCCCACACTCATCCCATAATGTTCCAGTAGGGCTAACCCCACTGTCTGGTTTTAGCTTTGGCCAAGTGACTGAAGCCTAATGAGTAAGGGCTGGGCATGGCTTAAGAGTAGCATATATGGTTTAAATCAGAGTCAAGGAGCACGAGTCCCGTCCCAAGACTTTTATGAGAATTAATGAAAATTAAGCCTTGGCTTACTATTGCTTGCTAGAAGGTAGGAATGTCAGTCTATAGCTAACTAGGAAGATGTTGTCATTATTTAAGAGGCTGGCTGAGAAGAAAGTTAACTTGAAAGGAAGCTTTAAATATAAAAAGGCCTGGGCACCTGGATAGCTCAGCTGGTTAAGAGGCTGACTTAATCTTGGCACGTCATGATTTCCTCTTGAGATCTAACCCTGCATGGGGGGGGGGGGGGGGGAGGGGAGGCCCTCTGTGCTGGGAGTGGAGCCTGCTTGGGATTTCTTCTCTCCCTCTCTCTCTTTGCTCCTCTCCTGCTTGCACTCCCTCCCTCCCTCTGTCTCTCTCTCTCTCAAAATAAACATTAAAATACACACACACACACACACACACACATAAATGCTGACAGGTCAATGAAATAAGATTTTTGGATGGCACAACTGAACTTTCTTGTGCCAAAGTTAGACATTTGTACTGATAGTTTCTACCTCACTCAGTAAACAATCTAAATAACCCCAGCTCCTTCTTTTTCTTTTTGTCCTTAAGTCAGTTTTTTATTTTTTAACCAGGTTTAATGCCATTTCAGACAAGATTCCTGACTAATACAACAGCTCCTACTATTACCACTTTCTTTCCAAAGAACTTTCACATTTTATTATTTATCAACAATCAAAAGAATTGGGCTTTGACTTCTCAGTGAGGCCTTGAGTTCTAATCCTTGGATCAGCAATGTACACCATATAGTCTTTGACAAGCTATGCCCTCTGAAGCTGGTTTATCTATTTATATGCATGTATTTATACCTTGTATCTTGCAAGGTTGTGTACAAGGTTAAATGCAGTGTGCTCAATGTCTGGCCAACTGGACACTTGGTAAACTTCATTTCCTTTCCCTTTTTGAGAAACTGAAGAGCTTTCATATATTTTGTTTTTATGTTTTTTACATTTTATGGTGAAATGACAAAAAGGTTCCTCTGAGATACAGTTCTGAAATTCCAAAGACAAAGGTAATCCTTAACACATATATTAGAAATGTGAGGGTTTTCTGTTTTTTTGGTGTTTTGTTTTTTAAGGTAGGGACAACCCTGTTTTGGGAAACCAAGAAAAAAAATCTAGAAATAGGTAAATAATAAAGGATTTCCTAAAATTTTTTCACAAAAGCAAAACCCTTAATAGTGTACATCATCATGAGGTATATAGTCTAGACAGACCAAGGATTTGCTCAGAAGTTTTTCTATGTGGTTTTATTGTTTGTTGATTTTAATTGGCCTGAGGTTTTTGGTTTATTTTTCTTTTCTTTTCCATCAGGGACTTAATCCAAGTGTCTGTAACTTTGAGTCACATATTCCTGAGATACTATAATTCAAGAACAACATGAGAATTAGGTATCCTGATGAAAAACATTTTGAATTACTTTTAGGTAGACAAATGTGTTTTAATCATGTGTTTTGCTATTCACTGAACCAATCATGAAACTCCATAATGAATTCAACAAACTTGTAAATTTCTAAAGCCAAGTCAGCTACCATAAAAATTTAAGATATTTTACTATTCCTTTTATCCTTGAAACCCAGCCTAGATGATATGTTCATGTAACTATTACCCATCCTCAAAAGAAAAACCAATCTGTAGTATTAGACAGATGAGTCCTGTCTGCTTTAACATTGCTCTAGCAATGGTCAATAGAAGCATACCAGTATGTCGGTGGTTTCAAAGCTGATAAAAACAGTCAACTATTAGTCTTAAATAGTCACACAGTTTTATCAACTGTGGTGGCCACTTCTCTTACATGGCATCAAATTTCCAACAAAAATTCATGTCTATAAGCTCAAAGCAATTCACTGTAATTATCTAACCTGTGATTTTGGAGAAATCATAGAATTCTGTAAGCAACTAGAATTACACACTTGTTATTACCAGGATTAAGCAGAATAGCAATGTGACAGGATATTTAATATTTAAATTTTCTATAGGCTTTCAAGTTTAAACTTAGATATAAGATGAATTCGGTAGGATAGTTTATGAATAATCAATTTAACAATTAACATTACAAAAGATTCTTTAGCATATGAAAACAAATCTCTTAATACCCAAAAATCTACCTTTGTAAAAAAACTGAGTCATATGGTAAACCACAAGTTACAAGAGAAGTTGGCTAATTACAATAATATACACACTACTTGTGAATTATATAGATAATGAAAAAAACTCCAGCATCCTGGAGTTTAATATTTCTATTAAATTCAAAATAATCTGTTTTCATGGCAGAATGTAGACAAGTTTTTATTTTGTAAGGACTGATCCATGTAATGAAAATAAGTTATTCAAGCTAGACTCAAAAAAGACAAAGATATAAGTCTATAATATCTAGAAGCACAAAAATTTACTGTCAGGGCACAATCTAATACAATGGGAATAGAAGGTAATATTAAGATTACAAGAGACATAACCTTACAATGTCAAACAAGTTCCCATAAGATGTTTTATTTGGGATTCTACTCATTCCTTACAGACCAGTGCAAAAGAAAATCTGCAAGGCCAACTTACTAAGGGGTAATTTTTATTTTTATACCAAGACACTTAAAATTATTCATACCTTTTGGATCCAACAACTCTTAAAAGAATAATCATAAATGTATAGAATTATGTATGTATAAAGATCATCATTCTCTTGTTACTTATAATAACCCCATTTTCCAGAGGACCTAATATCTGGCAAGAGATTAGGTATTACCTCCTTTGAGAATCTGATGAACACTAAGGATTCTTTACTTCAGAAATACACACATTTGCCGTATTTCTATAACACACACACACACATGCACTTGCATACACATACAGTGAACATAATATAAACACTGCACTGCATTCTAACTTTGAAAACTATTAAAGAAATCAATAACAGTTTTACAGTACATAGGAATAACTTTAAGGATTATAGAAGAAAGAGAATGTAAAGTTTTCAAAATAGGGAAAAAAGCAGTTCATTTGGTACTGAGATTAGAATGACTTGTCTAAAGAACTGAGATAGCAGATAAAATTCAAATTAGAGGCTATAAAGGTACTCATGTACTATTAAGGTTTATTCATGTCTATTTTTCATATTTAAAGATAGCATTACTGATATCATTCTATATATGATTCAGAGGCTGCTAAGATTAGTGAGTGAAGCTATAGAAAGTTGATCTTCGATTTGAGATTCCAGCTGTGACTGGCAAAGCTTAGAACAATTTGTATTTCTCTTATTCCACAGAAGTACAAAGTACAGTGTTCACTTATGCAGGCAATCCAGTTCAATTCCATAAACATATTTCATAAACATGCCTACTGTGTGCCAGATATATTTAGATGAATGAAACACAGTGTGTATTCCAGGGAGCTATTTTAAGAAGCATTCATAAACATTTATTTCTAACAGTGAGAGTATAACCAGTATGAAGATATGGATTTTTGCCTATTTTACTCAGCGGTATATCCCAAGTACTTAGAACAATCTTACAATTCCTAAAAGAAAGAGGCAAATTTTGGAACAAGTTCTGCCTGATTCCAAAGTTCATATTCTTAGTCAATATGCTATTCAGCTCTCTGGTATTCTAACTCCTCACAAACAATCTTCAGGGTAAAAACTGGCTTATTCTAAAAGGTATCAAATTATATATCTGAAACATAATGGCAAGCACATTACATAGTAATAAACCAGAAAAGACAGAAAAATAACTAGAATTCTATGACCACTATTATTCAGAATTGCTCTTTATAGTTTTCTATGTATACATATCTCTAAATAATATGTATCTATTTACTATCTTTTGACATTTTAAAACTATACCAATATGTTCTTTTGTGACTTGCTATTCTCACTCAACTTTCTAATTTTGAGACTACCATGTTGGTGAGTTGATACACAATACATTTGTTTAAACTGTTTTCAGTATCCTGTTGTATAAAAATGCCACGGGTTTTTTTTTTTTCCCTCCTTCTATGGGTGGGCATGTAGTATGTTTTCACATTTTTTACAATTACAAATGGTGAATATTTATGTACATAATCTGGTTCAGGAGCGCAAAGAGTTTCCCCTGGGTGTACGGCTAGAATTGCTGACTTGTGTGGCAAGCATACATTCAACTTTATAAAATAATGCTGAGCTATTATACTCCAATGTTCTTATACCACTTCATAAAGGATGCCTGAAGAATGAATGAAAGCTCTACCACTGTAGTAGGTATCACATTTGTTACTGTAATTTTTTTTTGTTTGATAATATTTTTAAAAAGAAAAAAGAAGTCTTCCTTTTATGATTTTCCCCCAGAGAGATAATACATATTGGCACAAGAGGTCTGCTATGTTGGTAGTAATACTTTTCATTATAAAAGTTGCGCTGTAAAGTCTTCTGTGGGTATTAAGATACAAACATACTGCTCTCTCTCTGCTGCTTAAAGCATCCTGCTCCTATACCTCAGACAAGCCAAACTTCCCACTAAGTGGTTCTACCCACCAGCCGCAGTGCAGGATCTTTGAAGTTGGAGATGAGATCTACCTCATTCACCACTGTATCTTCTTTATCTAGCTCACTGGTTCAAATGAAATCCTCAAAAATACTAAAATGGACAGTTATGTTTTCCTAGTTAAAATAAACCTTCTCTTTAAGAATGGCATCCACTCCTGGTATGAAAAACTCTGCATCCTTCAGTCTAAGTATCAGACTCTAGACCATGATGAATTTGTCAAGGTTAAGGGTAACCTATGGAACCCTCTCTCATCAAGGAGTCTTTCCTGGGTATGCATGTCTAGAACAGGAAGTACCTGTGCCACACGTGTCTTTTTAATATTTGAAATCTCAACCATTTCCATGAATGGAGATATTCAGGGGTCAGGAGATGAGGCCAGAACCGTGGGTCACTGAGGGTCCTGCATCACTGAGTTCAGATTCTGTCCCATAGGAAATGGCAGCCACTGCAAGATTTAAGCTTAGGTCAATTATGAGTAATTTAATATTTCATATAAACTTCTTCGGATGCTTTATGGAGATATAGGAGTGCTGATGCATAGGAGCACATGTACCCCAATGTTCATAGCAGCACTCTCAACAATAGCCAAAACATGGAAAGAGCCTAAATGTCCATCAACGGACGAATGGATCAAGAAGATGTGGTTTATTTATACGATGGAATACTACAAGGCAATGAGAAACAATGAAATCTGGCCATGTGTAGCAACACAGAGGGATCTTGAGGATGTTATGTGAGCGAAGTAAGTCAGGCAGAGAAGGAAAAATACCATATGTTTGCACGTATAGGAGGATTAGGAGGAACTTAACGGAGGACCGTGGGGGAGTTGAATGGGGGAAATAGTGGAGGAGAGGGGGAGAGGCAAACCATGAGAGACTCTTGAATGCTGAGAACAAACTGAGGACTGATGGGTGTTGGGGGGAGGGGGAGATGGGCATGGAGGAGGGCACTTGTGGGGATGAGCACTGGGTGTTACATGGAAACCAACTTGACAATAAACTATTTGTAAAAAATAAAATTAAAAATTAAAAAAAATTAAAAATTAAAAAAAATTAAAAAAGGATGCTTTATGGAGAAAGAAACTGTTGAAAAACAAGGTTTCTTGCTGGAAACCCAAGATGACAACTTTTACTTTACATTGACTACATTCTCATAGATGAATGAATCCTTAATATTTTCCTCCTGGGAACGCTTTTTAGAGTTTGATACCAGAGATTCCTGAAGGGCATTTCTGGCTGGAAATTTTTAAAGCAATGAAAATGATTTCTGAGGACATTTATGACTTTTAAAAGATCTGAAAGTGGCACTAACATTAATATAGAAGTTCCATGAAGATATTTTCTAAATAGAAAAGATATGAAAAGTAGTATTTGTGTAACTTTCCAGTTTTTTAGATTTTCTCAATTGGTGAGTTAAGTTTGGTAGGTATTTTTTCCAGATTGTACAGAGTAGAAAATAGAACTAAAGCTGTTATTCTGCCTTTATCCTAGCCAGTATTTTTTTCCCTAACTTCTAGTTCAGAGAAGCCAACCTCATAATCTTAGTTATCTTTTCTTTCTTTCTCTTTTCTCAATTTCATCTTCTACAAAGTAACTCCCATGTCTTTTTCTATCTCTTTTTTTATTACTTATTTCCACAGCTATCACTTTGGTCCATCTCCTGATGTTTGGATTATAACAAAATCCTTCAAACAGAGCATCTACATTTTCTCTATATTCCAATATATCCCCAACACAGAGAACATAATAATCTCCACTTTTCATAAGACTGAAATTTCACAACTTTCATAAAATTTTTTGTCTTCTATACTAACCACCTGTGCCTCCCCAAAGTCTAGTTTATCAGTCTGCATTTGCCTTAATATGCTTGGTGCACCACTGACATGTGACCCTGCTCTCAAGCACCAGCCCTTCAAATTCATAACTCAGTATTTGCTAAAAATCTCTTCTCTTCCTAGAAGCTGATACTCTCTGGTCAATCCCATCATTTGGCTTGCTCATTCCAGCTACTTCTAATGTCTACCTTTCAACCGTTTTAAAGAACTATTCTGGATTAATTCTTCCAACTCTGATAACTTACTGAATCTGTCAATGAAAATTCATTACAATAAACTGGAGTCCATACTCAATTATAGATTAGACACTTGCTAATTGAATTTCATTTTGATTTGGACCTAGAATAGATATGACATGTTGAATCCAAAGCACATTATGGTAAGATTTGACATAATCATTGTCTCTGTGCATTCTCTCATCCCTCCACAGACTTTCAGCTCCAAATCAGGCCTTTCCACTCCCTTCACAGCACCCAAACATGATTCTGTTATTGCACATTATTAACTTGTTAGTCCCTAAGGCTAAAATTTTAGAGTTTGAAGGCAAGGACAATGTCTGATTGTTACATAAACAGAATATAATGCTATGCAACAATGACTAATATTAGCTTTTCAATAAATTAACCAATCAATCAGTCCACTTACTGAGTACCCACTATGTGTCAGGCATTGGTTCAGGTAATACAGATTTTTCAGCAAGCAATGGAACTTAATCCTAAGGGCTCCTGAATGAATAAAAGTGCATCTTCATATTCCTACTACTTATTGCTACTTATTTGTCCTTGTTTTCAGAAATACTCTGTACCTGTGACTGTCTATGCCTTCTCCCTTTATGATGTTACTCCACAGAATGGGAGCTGTATGTGTGTATGGTAGTCAGTGACTGCTTGCTAGATGGGTGCATAGAACATTAGGAAATTACTGAATTTCTAATACTCAAATAATTAAGAATGCTACCCCCCAATCCAACACCCATCTCCACCCTCACTACCTGCCATTATGGTTCTCCAGGAACACGATATATTTTATAGTATACAGATACAGTTTCTTTCTCCTCTATTTTTCATCTGCAGTTATCAACTCATGTCAATCCTCACTCCAGAAAATCTCTATTTTCACTTTTTCCCTTCTACTATTCTTGCCTCCAGGCTAGGCAGAAAAACATGTTATTCTTTCCCCCAAACCTGCTCCTCTTCCGGTGTTCTCCCTTTCACAGAACAGCACAGACACTTCTTTGGTTATGCATGCCAGAAATACACCCCACATGTTTAATCTCACATATGGCCTCTCGGATTTAGTCTCTCTCAGGTCCAGCTGCATCTCACCATTTCTATTACCACTACTCCAAGCTAATTATATTTTCTCTGGAACTAGAATAGCTTCTTAAGTGGCCTCTCCAGCTCTTCTCTACACTTAGATTTACCGTTTCAAAATACAAATCTGGCCATATGTCCCCAGCCTGCCTAAAAGCCAGTGATGGACTATTAGTGCAATTAGGATAAACTAAAATGCTTTATATGGTCTGTCCTACCTGTGGTAGACAAAGTAACAGCCTCCAAAGATGCCCACATCCCAATCCCAGGAACCTATGAATATATTAGAATACATGGCAAAGAAGAATTAGATTTATAGACAAACTTAGGCTGTTAATCATATGAGGTTAAAATAAGGAGAATATTCTGGATTGGCAAAAGTGTCCATAAATGTCGAAGAAGGAAACAGAAGAGTCAGAGGAGGAGATGTGAGGAAGGAGCAAGGTTGTCAGAGTGGCGTGACATAAGGACAACTCTGTCCAGACTCAGGGCTATGAGTCAAGGAATATGGGAAGCTTCCATATGTCAGAAAAGCAATTGGTTCTCCCCTAGAGCATCCAGAAAGCCCTGTTGACATCTTGATTTTAGCCCATTTTGGACTCCGATCTATGTTGTTTGAGCATCTAAGTTTGTGTGAATTTGAGACAGTATCAGTAGGAAACTACAATACCACGTAACACTCCTCTTCTAGTCCCTCTTCACAGGCATCATGTTCTCTACTGCCACAGGGCCGGCAATTCTTACACCTATTTGCGTAATCTTTGGATTAATAATACCATGTCCCTAACTGGATGGAAAAGTCCATGAAGGTAGACACAGTGTCTCCTTTTGTTCACCATTCTGTCACAAGCACCCAACCCAGAGCCTAAAGAAAGAAGACCAAATAAATATTTGAATGAATGCAACCAAGTATATATGCACCATCAAATCCCTGACTAGCACCCTCTAATGGACTATTGCTCCAGTGTTTTTCTCTGTAACACTTTATACACCAATCCTAGACACAGTCCCCTAAACCACCAAGCACAGGATTCCTCAATTTAAGAGTTCACCATTCTTCAGGAACCGATCATGGATGGAGGGCAGTTACAGAGATGTACATTAGTGAAGCAAATTGCAGTTCCCCTTTCACCACTTCTTTGCTGAGTTAAGTGTCTTTAGGCAATTTAGTTAAAGCCCTCTGGGCTTGAGGTTCTTCAGTCTTAAATCACAATAATCTCACAGAAGTTACGGATCTGGACAAGAAATATAGGAGTCTAGAATGACTAATCCTTGTATTATAGGCTTTCCGTTTTATACCCCTACTTTACCCTTTCCCCTGTGTAAGTTATAAATTCTACGAGGTCAAGTTCTGTGTTTGCTCCTGTGTCTACAACTCTGTCCTTCACAGTGCCCGTTGCAGACATTCGGTAAATTTTTCTACATGCGTGAAGACTATTATTAAATATTTGCTAAACACATGAAGGAAATAATCCTGATAGAAACTCTTTTCTTTTTGTTAGATTGGGCTCTGTATTGTTAAACATACTTATCTCCTCTATGGGGAGTTGAATGGTGGCCTAATATCTGGAACCTGTGAATGTTACATTGTATGGTAACGTTTTTGGCAGATGTAATAAAGTGAGAGATTTTGAGATGAGGAGATTATACCAGAATTGAGTGAATTAAGGATCCCAAGATAAGGAAAATATCCTTGATTATCCTGGTGGGCCCTAAATGTTATCGCAAGTGTCTTTATAAAAGAAAGGCAGAGAAAGACGAGAAACATACAGAAGTGGAGGAGACAATGTGACAACAGAGGTAAAGATTGGAGGGATGTAGCCACCAAGTCTTGACTTCCTTCTTTTCATGTTTCAATGCATGTTCAGCAAATAAATAACAATAAAGAGCTAAATCCTCTAGTTCTTTCAAGTGTTACTTCCTCCATAAAGCAGTCTTGGAATATTTAAGGCCAAGTAAATCTATCCTATCTGTGTATAGAGATGATAAATTCTATAGAATTTGGCAATCTGGGACTTGTATACCCACTGGTATATTTTTCTAATTAACCCATGGACACAATTCAATGTTTAAGTTTTCCTGGTGTCCTTCAGGCTGTGCGCAAAGCCCGGTTTATGGGCATGTAGGCCTGAAATGTTTTCTTCCCAGATGTCCATAGGGTATGCCTCCCTTCATTCAGATGTTCCACAATCACCTGATCAGCAAGGTCTTACCCAATCTAGAAATAATACCCTTCCCCCATTCTTCTACTTTTTCTCTTTTTTTCTTTATAACACTTTTCATACACCCTGATATATTTTTTGTTTATGATGCTTCTTCCTCTTCCACAATGAGGCAGTGAGTCCCAGGAGGGTTGGGACAGTGACCAGCACATAGTAGCAACTCAGTAAATATTAAGTGAATGCATGAATGAATGAAAAGGAAGATCTAATATTAATGTTTTTATTAGCTTTGTGAAACTAAGTAATCTAGACATAGGTGAATGAAATAGTAGCTACTATAATATTTGAAATACTATCTCTGAATTCAACCATGGCCCAAATTTTAATTCCAATAACCCCTTTATTCAGCTGCTTCTGCATGTCTGAGACCCAATGACTCATTGCAAAATCACTTAAAGTTTAAAAAGCAAGTCCTTTTCTTTCCTTTTTTGTCCCATTACACAGAAACTGAAAGTTGAATGTAAAGGGAAAATTATGGAATGCAGCCCCCCCAACTCTCTAATGCATGGGTGGTTGGTTATATTCTATATTCAATGTCCAGCAATGACAAACTGACTACTTGTCAGTGAGCTATGACAGAAGATAGTATTAAACCAAAAAACCAAATCAATATTAAAATTATACTCTTTTATCTATTTCCACAAATGAGATTTACATTTACCTTCAAATAACCAAAATGTTTTTGATTATGAAGTTAACTGTACAAAAATAACTCAAACAATCCTCATCGTGACAGCTATATACAAGATACGGTTCAGAAGCTGAGTTCAGACAAAACAGTTTTATGCAAAGGCTAACAAACATATGGGATAAATTACCAAAAAAGAATTGCTGAAGCAAAAAACACCAATATGTTCCACTGAGAGCAAGAAGGATATTTACATACAATTCAAATGAAGAATGTGAGAAAAGAGCAAAACACAAGCTTAAAAGAACTGGAATTCTCCCCACAATGTGTGCCTGAAGTAAACTCATTGTATTATTATAATTGAAAGACAATAAAGTATTGTATGCCTTTCTTAAATATGTTTATTATTGATATTTATTAGATCTCTTATAAAGAAAATCTATGGACCACCCAAATCTTTTTATTGTAATACAATTTGTCTAAAATTAACACATTACTGGAAATAATATTCTTAGTCTGTATGTCTTAGACACAACTGACCACCATCTTTCAGTAATGACTAGTCTATCTTGTGGGGTAAAAAGGAGGAGTTGAGGTGAAGATGCAAACTTCCCCACTCCTTTGAGTAGATTTACAATCTCACAGTGAGCCATGTTTGGTTTGATGGAGGACTGTGTTTGTAGAATGCAATAGGTAAGAAGAACTGACAGTGATCATCGCATGCTGTCAGCACCAAAGAACAAACAACAAAGTTTAACTCAGCCTCACTGACTTTATAGAAAAGCAAGTAACACATAATCAAATTCTTTCTTATAGAAAGTGACTTTTCTGTGGACCAAGACCAACAAAAGCACTAGTTGTATGACATTTATAGTAACTTCAATAACAATGCATTGTTTCTAACCATCATCTCTTTGGAATATGGAAACATCTTTATTATTTTACCTTGAAAGAGTATTTACAGTAACAGATTTTTATTTCCAATGGGACAGGTCTCTCTGTGATTAGTCAATTCAAATAAGCCTACTTCAGGTACCCAGGAGGTACCCTCTCCTTCCTTTTGTAGATCATAAAGTATATCGTTAGTGATAGGTGGGATCAAACCTAAGATGGAGGATAAGCTTTCTGTTTTATCTGCCATCATTACTGCTAAAGAACCCCAAATTTCATAACTTATTAGTAATGGGTAAAGACTGCTACTTTCATATACGAAGGACAGAGCATTCATATTATTTTTCCTACCCCATCTATTAACTCCTCAAACTATTATAAAGGGGCTCTCACCTCTTTTTAAAAACACCACCATTTGGGGGGGTCTGGGTGGCTCAGTCGGTTGAGTGTCCAACTTCAGCTCAGGTCATGATCTCATGGTTTGTGGGTTCGAGCCCTGCGTCGGGCTCTGTGCTGACAGCTCAGAGCGTGGAGCCTGCTTCAGATTCTGTGTCTCCCTCTCTCTCTGACCCTCCCCTGTTCACACTGTCTCTCTCTCTCTGTCTCTCAGAAAAAAAAAAAAAAATTAAAAAAAAAAAACCACCATTTCTCTCCCAATGTTGAGTTAAATGGGCATTTCAAATGACCATCTTAACTTGACCTGTTTCTCTGGCTACTATGGACCATGTCCTCAAATTTTTCTCCTGGTTTTTTTTTTTTCCTTCCACAATATTTTCTCCTTTTATCTTTCTGAATCCCCATGTCTCTGTACGCTTCCCTGGTTCTGCTGCTTTCACTACCTCCTTAAATGCTGATGCTTCCCAAGGTCCCATATACAGCTTTCTTCTTACTCCAGGCTCTACCTCTAAACAATCACAAATGTGTATGTGGCTTTGACAAGTACCTATTATTTAAACAACTCCCACTTTGGCCCACCCAAAAGACCCATAATTTTTCTGAGCCTAGGTTCCAGATTCCAATGGTCTATAATAAGAAGGCTTGACCTAGATATTTCAAGGGTACCTCAAACACTTCTAAATCTGAACTTGTTATCCTCTACTTGTCCTCCTGAAAATGTAAGAGTATGAGTTTTGCAGTTATAGAAAAATCCCAGCTTTGTCCCTGCCTAGTAAAACTTGTTTGTATTAACTTCTTGACAATCTTTGAGAATTGATTCCCAGCTACTTTGAAGGGCTGTTGTTTTAAGAATTAAAGTACATTACATAATCGCTCACCATAAACTTAAGTTTCCAGGTAAGTTCTATTTCCTTGTAGTATGTATCTCAGTTGAAGGTGGAACAATCACCTAGACAGACAAGGTTGAAACCTAAGAATCGTTCTGGACCTCTCCCCTTCTCCCTACTTCCATAAGCAATTAGGAACAGACTGTCTGCCATCTGCAAATTTCCAGCATTTTCCCCCTTCTGTATGACTACTCTCAGTTTACATGAAATCCTCACCATTCCGTATTGCTATTGTCCACTGACATCCATGAAGGTTCTCACTGAACCTTCATACTACACCTCTAAACATAAAATGTGCTATGGCTCCCTGCTGTATAAAAGCTAATGTTTTATATTCTTAGCATGGGGTCCAAGTGCCTTTTCCACTTGGCTTTCAGTTTTATCAAGTGCCAACTTCCCTAGAACCTTAAAGCTTTAATCACAAACTACTGATGTTGTCATTATTTCACTATTTCTCTAGTTCTGGATTGTGAGCCTAGTCACCTTTCTCCTACAGTCTGACATAATACCTGACATGATCTGTGAACAGATTAAAATACTCGTTGAGTTGAAGTTCTCTAGAGTTTAAAAACAAATTTTAAAGTATATTTGTTTGCTTGCTAACGAGTGCTTTCTGGGTCTAATGTTAATGCCTGTTAAAAGGTCAAAAAAGGATATTTTCTTGTTCCTCAACAGTGTTTACCTCAAAAGTGAAAGAAAGCTCTACCATAAATAATTAAAACTGCCATGTCAGAATAACTTAGCAAATCAATACGGTTCAATTTAGTACTACACGTGTGGGATGGGGGAAATACAAAAAAAATAAGAAGCTGGCCCTACCTTAAACTTAAGTTGTAAGCTTCTAGGATTCATAACAGTCCCAAGATGTTTGAACAGTAGGTAGATAGGGACTAGACAGGGACCAGTGTGATTGAAAGACAGAAGACTCTTCTCTTAAAGACTTCATCTTTAAAAAGAAGGGGTGAAACTTTGTCCAGTATTAAAGCTTTAGCATTAATGAAAACAATTCTTAATACAACATGGGATGTGTAGGTAGGATTTATTGCTTTAGAACCTCCTTTATATAAACTCAGAAGAATGCTGTTAGGTTCCACAAAGTTTCCCGTGAATCAACAGTGGTACCAGTGGTGAGTACAGGCCTAGTGAGAGATGGGAGAAAAATAATGAAGGCCAGGAGGCACCACAGCAAGGACAGTTAAGAGGCCTCACCAATGGGGCACATACCCTAGCTTAGGCGATGCGGCTTAACTCTGATGGTGATATACAGAATACACAGCAATATGAAGCCAAGGAGCATCAACAGCCAACAGAGACAGCAAAGCCTGGAAGAAGCAACCACATGTGGCAGAAATTAACACATTTCTGTGTTTGTTTCCCAGCAAAAGAGGCAGAGCACTTGGCTCATACCAAGTAGAGTGGGTTGAAGAATGACCGCCCCCAAAAACATTCATGTCCACCTGCAACCTCCGAACATGACCTTATTTGGAAATAAGGTTAGTTACGGATCTCAAGAAGAAATCAGCTTAGATTTGGAGTGAGTCCTGAATCCAGTGACTAGTGTCTTTATAAGAGAAAACAGAGAAGATATGGATGTAGACACACAAGGAAAAAAGCCAGGAGATGACGGAGGCAGAGACTGGCATGATGTCTTTGTAAGCCAAGGAACACCAAAGACTGCCAGTCAGCAGCAGAAGCTGGAGGAAGCAAGGAAAGATTCTACCCTAGAGGCTGCCGGGGGAGCATGACCCTGCTGACATCTTGATTTCTGACTTCTGGCCTCCAGAACAGTGAGAGAACAGATTTCTCTTGTTAGAAGCTATCTGGTTTGCGGTACTTTGTTACGGCAGGCCTGGGGAACGAACACAGCACAGGTTACTAATCAGACAGGGGTGTGTGCCCATCAGAAGCAAACACTTAGGACTCCTCAAGATACGTGTAGCAACAGGACAGATGGTTTACTGAGAGGGTGGGAACTGGAGAAGCAAGTAAGGACAGAAGCTAGTAAAATAGGGGTGTTATGCTGTCAAGATAAATACATTCTACTTTTTTGTCTGCATTTTTCTACCGTGACTTGGTTTCTGTTGTTTCAAAAAGAGTAGATTGCTTGCTTTCCCAGAAATCTCACTGAAACAAAATAATGAGAATAAAAGCTCAGAAACTGAAGCAGCAATAAGTAATGGCCATTGTTAATAGTAGTCTGTTTCGTAAATATTCATCTCAATGAAACAACACATTGTAGTATTAACATAAAACCCTTTTTAAAAGGTAATAATTTAAATACTATTTCTATAAAATAAAGCTTCTTAAAAAGCAAAAAGGTGTGAGTCATGACAACTGGTGTTTGGGTAATGTTTCATATGACTGAATTAATAATAAAGGTACAAAAAGAGGCATGAAAACATATATACTCACACGGCTATTTTAAGGAAAGAGGACATTTTCAAGAATATGTCCTTAAATTACAAATGTGCATTTTCTAGGAAAAGAATCCATTTTCACATGACAAAACTAACCCTGACTTAGTAAAACTGGGAGAGCAATAGCAGTTTGGAGGAAAGACTAGAAAGGGTGATAAATGAGGCATAATCACAATTCTACTAGGTGACATGGACTGCGCTGTCACCACACTGCATCCCAAACTCCTCATCAATAAGGTAAAAAGTTAACTACGTTACCGTTAACTCTACTGAGTCAAGATTTCATGAACGAAATACAAACTTAACTCTATTTTACTCGCTTCTCAACAAAAATGAAGCAGTTGAGATATACTATGAGTATGTTTCTAAGTGGTTTTACCTTTTTAAATGACTTTCATCTGAAAAATATAAACTCAATTCTTCTATTCAACGAATGTTAATGTTTATCTTTTACAGAAATGTATTAAGTAACTGCATCTTGTGTAAAAAATGGCTGCTGTCATCAAAGAGTTAATATTCTAATAGGGGAACTGAAAAACAAAATTAGTGGCATGCAGTCAGTCTGAACAAGCGGTAAAAATGAAGAGAACTATAGTATGGAGTAGGGATGTAATACTACTTAATGGGTTGGTTAAGGCAGTAATATATAACTTGTAGCATTGGAATTGGGCATTTGGGATGGAAAGGAATTAAAATAAAAAAAGGTTACTGACAATATCAAATGCTGGCAAGGATGTGAGGCAACAGGAATTCTTATTCACCACTGATGAAAATGCAAAATTATGCATACACTTTGGAAGACAGTTTGGCAGTTTCTTACAACACCAAGTACATCTCTCCCCATATGATCCAGTGAGTGTCCTCTTTGGTATTTACCCAAATGAACTCAAAACTTATATCCACATAAAAATTGCACAAAGATGTTTATAGCAGTTTTATTCATAATTGTCAAAACTTGGAAGCAACCAAGATGTCCTTCAGTACATGAATAAATCAACTGTAACAAATTCAGCGTTAAAAAGAAATAAGCTCTCAAGCCATGAAAGACAGGGAGGAACTTTAAATGCATGCAGTATCACAAAGTGAAAGAAGCCAACCTGAAAAGACTACATACTCTATGATTCCAAGTATATGATAGAAAAGGCATAGTATGTAGACAGCAGGATAATCAGGGATTTCCAGTTCAGGGACTGGGAAGGATACACAGACACAGCACAAAGGATTTTTAGGGCAGTGAAAATATTCTGTATAACACTGTATGGGTAGTTACATGTTGATATATACTTTCAATACCTAAGGAATGTACACCAAGAACGAACCCTGCTGTAAACTATGGAGGGTGATTATGCCACGTCAATGTAGGTTAATGAATTTTTAACAAATGTAGCACTCTGGTAGGGGATGTTGATAATGAGGGGGTAGTGGATGTGTGGGAGCAGGAGGTACATGGGAACTCTATGTACTTTCCACTATACCTTTTTCTGTGAACCTAAAACTGCTCTAAAAACCTAAAGTTTATTTTGAAAAGCACAAAAATTGGTGGAAAGACTTGGAAAATAATATATTCTAAGCAAACCCAAAAATATAAACAATGTTATGGAGTTGGAAAACCACAGTGGCTATTAAAGGTCCAGGTGATGTTCAGATTGGTCAAAATATATAGGTCTTCTGAATTAGTAATAGAATTGATGTTTAATGAATTTATATTTAATGAATAATTGCTGTTTAATGAATATATCTTTAAAATATATATATATAAATACACTGAGAAAAACATACATCATTATAGGTGCATACATATATATCATATATGATGATACTGATACATATAAATATATATTTATATATATATAAATGTCATCATTGAACATGTATAATATTCCATTAAGCATATAAATGAATGTATTCAACAAACTACTGAGTGCCTACTGTGTATAGTCACTATTGAGATACACTAGAATTTATTCAACATTCTTTATATTGGCCAATTATGTTGATTTTACTTGTTTATTATCATAACAGTGAGATGAAACTTAAATGTACATAAATCTTGCACACTATGTTTTGCTTTTCCTAAGAGCAATTTCTTAGAAGTTGAATACGGGGCCAAAGAGTACTCTGATTTATAAGGCTTTAAATACACACACACACACACACACACACACACACACACACACACACACATTTCCATCTTCCACTTTCCAACTTCTCTCATTTGAGTTGAGGACCCTGCATTCTGTTCTTAAGTACATCAAATAATCTAAGCATTGTTTTTATCCTGCATCTTGAAGAACACGATTTTCAAAGTTGTGCTTTCCTCCTGAGTCTTTAGGTAATATTTTCTTTCCTTTAAACTACAGTATTTTAAAAATAGACTATATTGATGACTTCTCCTTTACTGATCCTTAAATAAGGCAACAGCGATCAAGACTTAGTCACGTCCCTTTGAGATCCTACAGTTGCAGTGGTCCTCCACTGGGGGCAATTTTGCACCCCTCCCCCCCCCCCGGGGGGATGCATTTGATAATGGTCTGGAGACATTTTTGATTAAGACTGGGAGAACAGGTGTGCGGCTGACATCTAGTGAGTAAAGGTCAAGGATGTGGCTAAATAACATAATACACAGCACAGACATCTCCTGCTAACCTCACCACCCCAAGAATTATACATTCAAGGGCACCTGAGTGGCTCAGTGGGTTGTGTGTCCGACTCTTGACTTCAGCTCATGTCATGATCTCATGATTCTTGAGTTTGAGCCCTACATCAGGCTCTGTGTTCGTGGTGTGAAGCCGGCTTGGGATTTTCTCTCCCCCACTCTCTCCTGCACATTCTCTCTCACTTACTCTCAAAATAAATAAGTAAACTCAAAAAAAAAAAAAAAAAAAGAATTATGTAGTCCAAAATATCAATGGTGCCTAAGTTAAGAAACCTTGTGTTAAAGGACCAGTATCAACTGTGAACCGTCTGTGAACCCTCACGGCTTCTGGTCCATTCAGAATCTTTTGCGTGTATTCCTTAACATAACGCAGTTCTGCTGAGGTGGATGTGCTTCAACTCTCATTGCTTACTTCTCAGATCCCCTAAACTAGAAAAGTATATAGAGATTTATATTTCCTTATTTAAATTAAGGAAATATAAATTTCCCAAATTTAATTAACTACAGTATTTTTCCAAGTTTTCCTGGTAGATAAGATAGGTGAAAATACACATGTTGTCACAACTAGTCCACCTCTTATGTGTTCATGAATTATTTTCTGGAAGTTACTACTTCTAAATAGACACTAAAAAATGGTTACCTCCACATCAGGGAGAATAAGAGTTGCTGGTTAACAGTTGTTACAGAATTTGGGACTCTGAGTCAAGAGAAGCTGCAGAATGGGTCGGTGAAAGTGTCTTACCACCTCTTTTCTAGGGGATCTCTGATTAATAAAGTAAGGCCTTATTTGATTTTCCTTAATTCGGTTTCAGCTGCCTTATGTTTACGGCATGCAGTGCTACATTTCAGCATTAGGTTACCTGTTAGTCTTGGTTTTTAGTATTAGCAAGCCGCTTGATAGATATTTTGGTGGGATGTAGGAAAAACCTTCATTAGAGGCTGCAACTATTACATGATAATGACTCAAAGCCTAAACAGTGATTTTCAGTTATCAGCAATAATGGATGCACTCAACTAAATTAATATTACTCACCCTCCTTTTCTATTCTTCAATTACTTTAATACACTCGTTTCTATTTCAACACTTCCCTGAAAGTAATCATTAAGATGGGTATATAAAAATAAAAGTATGCTAATGAAAATACCAATTATTAAAGAAAGTCTGTAGAAAAGTATCTATACTTTTGTAAACTTAAAAGCTGAATGACATCAAAGTGGTAGAAGTTCATCTGTGTACTCATTCTTCCCTTCAATAATATATTCATATTAATTTAAATATGAAATTGTATTAAATACTCACGGACCAAAAAGAAATACACAGCATCTTACTTACCTCTGGGGCCTCATCATTTTTGTAAGGAAAAAAAAGGTAAAGTCTAATTTCAGGAAATAGGGAACAATGATAAAGTAAACTATAAGCTATTTCACAGTAAAGTACAGATAGTATCCAGTGGGTTTCCATCACAGCTTAGAATATCTAGGAAAGGGTTTGAAAGTGTGTTTGGATGCAGAGAGCCTAGGCAAATCTAGCTGATGCAACAAAGTGTAAATACTGAACATGAGGCACATTGGCAGCACAAATAAAAAGTAGAAAAGCTTAATTATAAGGTTAACATGAACTTATGGGAAAAGAGGCCTGACAAACAGGTAAGATACTATAGCTGTTTCCTGAAAATGTGCAAGGGTAGGGTGATGGAAATGGGGTTAAGTAAGTGAGGTGGGTGGGCTCAAAAGGCTAACACAAAGGACACCAGCTCAAATTGCATTCTCACCTATCTACCATCTTTAACAGTGCCCCTCCCCTGCAACTAACAGGTTCACAAATAGCAGGTCCTACATCTGTCCTGTAAGGTCACCCATAATCTGACTCATTCTAGTTGATACTAATCTCTCTGACAGAGGTAAAAAGCAGGAGGAAAGGGCTTAAGGAGCATTTCTTTAATTTCTGGCTTATGACAAACAACGTCCTATGTAGAGAACATAAAGAAATAATGAAAAAATGAAATGCAAATGAAATAAAGATGCTAATGCAGGAGAGAAAATGTGGGATTAGTGTAAACAATAGCTCAGATAAATGACAAAAGAGATGAAGGGGAAGCAGGACCTCTGCACCTCTGCAACCTCAAAAAGAAAGAAAGATTTTAAAGCATTCCAGAGTGTGGCCTCTAGGACACTTCTTTGGCAACTTACTTGGCAACATTGTTAAATGGCCTATTCTAGGGCCCCACCTTGCAATTACAAAACAGGATCTTTTGGGGATGGGTCTTGAAAGCTTGTATGTAAAAAGTCCCCCAAATATTTATGTATGATAACTTTTGAGAACCAGTGAAATCGATGGTAAATCTAGTCCTGATTTGGCGCCTGGGTGGCTTAGTCGGTTAAGCGTCCGACTTTCGCTTAGGTCATTTTCTCGCGATTCGTGGGTTCGAGCCCCGCGTCGGGCTCTGTGCTGACTACCAGCTCAGAGCCTGGAGCCTGTTTCAGAGTCTGTAACTCCCTCTCTCTCTGACCCTCCCCTGCTCAGGCTATCTCTCTCTCTCTCCTAGAAATAAGTAAAACATTAAAAAAATTAAAAAAAAAATCTAGTCCTGATTTAAAAGCAATCTTCCAAATCTGTGTCTGAAGCTTCTCAAATTGTAAGAGGTGACTCATTACATCATTGTATTCATTTATAAGTTTCTTCACTATGTAATGATACAGAATGCATAGCCAATATAAGAAATAAAATCACATCCTGGCATAAGGAAAGTATTGTTTCATGGTACTTTTGTTTCAGTCATAAAAATGTGTAATGCATGTGAGAGTTTCCACTGCCACTCATACATGGTGGGTAGTGACACAGAACACATTTCTTAAGGAAGGTCAGGGTCAAAGACACGGAAAAGACACTCTTTTGGAACAATAAGAAACATTCACAGTCAGTAGCCAGAATTCAGTTCTTGACCTCAGGAAGAAGAGATGATCAGTTGTGGTTGGTGATTCCCTGCTGTGTGCTATATGGGCCTGACACGATAAATTAGAAAGTGTGTTCTTTCCCTATAGTAAATATCAGATGTATGACCTGACAAGGCTTATCAAATACACTGGCTGGTATTTATTGTTTCTGATTCACTTGAATAATATAGTCAGAAAAAAATGGAGTATATGTATAGTGACTCTGAAGCCGAAGATAGGAAGTGGAAGGGCTTGGGAGATATAGTTTTCATTTCTTCTTTTAGTTGAAGGTCAGGACATTTAAATAGAAAAGGGAATATGGGAAGTGAAGAACTACCTACCTACATGATATAAGACAAAATGAAGTTAGTTTTCCGAACCAAGGATATGAAGCCAAAATGGGCTTCTGGCAGGGAAAGAAATTCATCACCTCATTACATGGGAAAAAAAAAAAAATGATGGGATTTTTATCGAAACAGCAAAGAGGATTTTGACCTGAAAATGTGGACAAATGAGAGAAAAAAAGTTGAAAATTAGACACCAGGTGAGTCACTATTCAAGATGAGCTAAATATTTTATGCAGAAAGTAACCCAAGGACAGGTGAAGGGCTGTATAAACAGCCATGGACACCTTCATGTCATTATGGAGTACACGGGTGACAGTCATTGTGAAATTACAGTTGATCACATGGAGAGAAATTCAATGTTGTAAGTATCATCAGTGAGGCTCACTTGTTCAACAGATACTCAATTAGTCTCTTTCCTTATTTAGTTAGAAAGAAACAGATATCATCCCCAAGGATGGTCTATTTTATGGAAAGAAGCACCTGACACATAAAATTTTAATTGGAACATGACTGGTATCAGAAGAGAAGTTCATAAAATGCGGTGGAAGTTCAGAGGAAGGAGAAAAGACTTGTCATGAAAATTAGGCTAAGCAAGGGCAACCTGCTTGCTTGCTTGCTTATTTATTTATTTAAAATAAATAAAATATATATATTCTTTCACATTTACTCATATCAGCATTTTGCATTGTTTCTACCCGTTTAAGTTCCTGTTACCTCATATTTCATCTCTAAACCTTAAGTGCCAAATCCAGGTAAACAAATGGGAGACACACAAGATTATATTTTGGAATAAAATATTATAACTTCCATGTCTCTATCTCTATCCAACCATCCATCCATCCTATTTGTAAATACCAGGTTCACTAAAGTATGAGCCTAGTAATGTCATACTTTTTGTGCATCCTTCAATGACAGCTCTTCCAGTGATGTGTGAAATCCTTAGCTAACATGAAAGTCTGTCCATAATGTGGCTACTGTTTCCACTCTAGCCTAGTCACTCACCATATGCCTTTCCCTATACTCCCTCTATCTTTTGTGATTTTCCTATTCTCTCCCTGCCACCACCCTTCTTTGTCTGCCTTAGCATCTCCTAAGGGGCTCCAGGGGTAAACAGATGACCAGGCCTAGTCATTCAGGGAACAACTTCTTTCTGGCCACAGTGATTGATTCCCAGATGATAGCTAATTGAAGCTGAGTTAAAAGGAGGTGTCTGTAGGGGACTTTTGTTACAACTTTCAGAAAAGACATACCCAACCATCATGGTTATATGGCTGGTAGAAAGACAGACAGGGGATGCTGGTGGTTATCTTGGAAGAAACACGGAAGACAACAGAAAACAGATGAAGACAGATTCCTAACATACATATGTTAGGCTTTTGGGTCACATGAACCAAAATCAATGAAAGTTCTTTTTCTTTTCTTTTTCTTTTTTCTTTTTTTGGTTTAAGCCAGATTTGAGTCTTGCTTTTGTTGCAGGTGAAAGTATGCTACTCATAAGAGCTACTTTAAGGAATGTTTGTTAATCTACTTTGTTTTATTCATTCTTCTTCTCTGTGTATACTGCCTTTTCTCCACTCCAACTATCATATATTTGGTCTCAGAGTTAGACAAAAACTGGAGCCTATCACAAGGTTCAGAAGAAACTTTACATCTTTGGCAAAGTCCAAAGTTAATTCTCTATAATAAAGCTCTCCATTGAGATGTAATGAGCAAGGGGGTGGAGTCAATATTAATGTAATGTATCCTCAAGTATATTTTGAAGAAAACAAGTATATAAAAAGAAACTCATTTCCCTGCTTTAAACATTCTTTTTCCTGTAGCTGAAGCTATAGATTGCACTTAGTCAACTTTATTGAAAGCAGGGGAATGCTGTCAGACAGAATATTAGAGGGGCACCTGGGGGGGTTAGTCGGTTAAGCGTCCGACTTTCGCTTAGGTCATGATCTCGCGGTTCGTGGGTTCGAGCCCCACGTCGGGCTCTGTGCTGACTGCCAGCTCAGAGCCTGAAGCCTGTTTCAGAGTCTGTGACTCCCTCTCTCTCTGACCCTCCCCTGCTCAGGCTGTCTCTCTCTCTCTTTCCTAGAAATAAATGAAACATTAAAAAAAAATTAAAAAAAAGAATATTAGAGCACTGGGTGAAAATAAATAGGGCTGAAAAGGTGGGATTCTTTTTTTCTTACCTTTCTTAATCATGGAATTATTCAGAAACTAAATGTGACAAATTCTAAGTAGCCTCCAAAGAATCTTCAATTTAGCTCTATTCTACTTAAATCTAATGAGGAATTTGTGAATAAGCATTCTTAAAACAAAATCAAAAGAAAACCAAATCTAAATTTAATTTTTGGTGACCAAGAAAGAGACCAGAATTAATATTTATAGCGTGTTACTAAATTCCCCTCCTCTGGTCATCATCTAATATCCAGGTTCCCATTTCTTTTTACTGGTCCTGGGTCCACCTAAGCTCACTCATACAGATCTTTCCTGTTCCAAGCTGTCCTGGCCTAACCCCAAATGGTGTAAATAGAACTGAACTAGATAGACAAACAGAACATCCAGTCAGGTTTGACTAGTTGGCAATCTATTCATTTTTCTAAGAATAAATTGAACTTTCTTAAAAAAAATTTTTTTAATGTTTATTTCTTTTTGAGAGAGAGAGAGAGAGAGAGAGCGAGCGAGCGAGCGTGCAAGTGGGAAAGGGGCAGAGAGAGAGGAAGACACAGAATCTGAAGTAAGGTCCAGGCTCTGAGCTGTAAACATAGAGCCTTACGTGGAGCCCAAATCCATGAATCACAAGATGAAGTCAGACGCTTAACCAACTGAGCCACCCAGGTGCCCCCTGAACATTTTTTTTTAATGATGGCATCTCATTTTTCTCAAAAGGGAGAAATCTACTTGGCCTTTTATTTGTGGCCATTAAATGGAGATTAAGATTCTTCAAGGGAGGGGCGCCTGGGTGGCTTAGTTGGTTGGGCGTCCGACTTTCGCTTAGGTCATGATCTCGCGGTTCGTGGGTTCGAGCCCCGCGTCGGGCTCTGTGCTGACTGACAGCTCAGAGCCTGGAGCCTGTTTCAGTCTGTGACTCCCTCTCTCTGACCCTCCCCTGCTCACGCTGTCTCTCTCTCTCTCTCTCTCCTGGAAATAAATAAAACATTAAAAAAAAAAAAAAAGATTCTTCAAGGGAAATGACATAAAAAAGTAGGTCTCCTTGCTGTGTGTGTTTTATACATGTAAATCCTATTAACAGTAGAGGAGAACATGTGAAAAACCTATGGAAGAGAGGGGATAAGGGAAGTTTGAAACTCCGGTAAAACAGACAAGGGCCAGTTTTGAGCAAAAGCAAGAAATCTTTTGCAACCAAAAAGACTAACAGGTGACATATACTGATGTTAATCAGGACAATAAAATATATGTCTAAAAATCCTTTTTGAAGGTAAGGACTCTGACAAAACAAAGTTTAAGTTGAAAGTCCCAGGGAACATCCTTTTTCCTATTACTATACATACTTTAAGTTTTTAAAAGCTATCACCAAAGCCAAGTACTTTAGATTGATAATTTAGACCTTCCAAGAACATGGAAAAAATTTAAGTTAATTGGTTTTTAATTCACCTAGTACAAGTTTTAAAAAGGTAATTTGTCATTTTTGATCTGACAGTGCTTATGGGCAAGGCAACTATAGAAGAATTATGGAAAGCGATATAGAAAATGATAGAGAGAGGAAATTGGTTTTCCGTCTTCTTAGGTTTTGCATCAACATTTTTTGGTTGTTGTTTTTTGCAAGTTTTATTGCCCTTGTCAGCAAATTTCCCTTGGCTACATTCAAAAGGCAGCTGTTCTTCCATAGTCCCCAGTGAATAAAGAATATATGAAAGCCAATTCTGAACCCAGTAACATGATCTGATTTTTAGAAGAGCTGGAAGCTTCCGCTTTTTAAGATACTCACAGTGTGTCCCTTGGACCTAGGCAGCATACCCATTTATTTATTTTTAAATTAACTATTATTGTATTTCAACAATACTGTAAAAGTAGGATAATCACTGTTGAGATCTGAAGGCTCAACGCAAGTAGTAATTCAATTTTTTTTAACATCTCTCTATATGTGAATGTCCATAACATCTTTCTTTTTAGAGAACCTTTTTTTTAGAGAATGCAAGGGGTTGGGGGCAGGGGGAGTGAGAGAGAGAATCTTAAGTAGGCTCCATAGTCAGCGCAGAGCCCAAGGTGGTGCTCGATGCCATGACTGTGAGATCACACCTTAACCAAAATGAAGAGTCAGACTCAACGGAATGAGGCATCCTGGCACCCCTGTCTTTAACATCTTAAAATAGAAGGATACAAATTCCTCTTTAAAAGTCTGTAACAAATGCAGAAGATGTTGTACCCGTGTGAGAACAAGTATGGCTGATCAAGAATTAAAATAGGCACAGCAATGGACAGAACATGGTTATCAAGAGCTTTTTTCATTTGGGAACACCATGGGCAAAATCACATTAGCTATAAAGATTTTCTATCATGTTGGATGAGCGCTCAGCTACCAAAGTAACATTCAAAGTTACGTAACAAGAACACTGACCGGAGACAGGAGAAACCAACAACATAGCAAAACTTCTGTCTTCAGATTAACTTACCTACATGAACATAAAGTGTAAGTGTGTCCTGTGAATACTTGAGGAAATGAATTGAGAGGCATTTTTAGAAAGACATTTTTGGAATGACAATGGACAGAGTTTTGTGATAAGCGTTAAAATGATTTCAAAGGACAAAGTTATTGAAGAACTTTGTTCCCTTCTAGGAAAGGGAATTTTCATTATTTTCTTAATGAAAATAAGCTTTGCTAACAAAGATAAAAGTCATAAAGTACAAATAGGGCATAGTTAAATTTTTGGAGAAGAAACTCTGGAGAGAAAGTGGCATGATTTGGTAATAATTTTGCCCCACAGCAGGAAGGGAGTCAAGAAATATATAGATTCCAAAATGCCCCTCTCTCTGTCAAAATAATTATCTTAACACACAACTTATTATCATTACCTGCCTCAAAGTCTGGAAGGTAAGCTTCCTGAGACTATGGCACATAACAAGGGCACATAAGTATCTGTTCAGGGAATGAGGATCCACGTGCATCTGTAGACATGTAGTTTGGTCACAGCAGCACCTCGATCACTTATGGCTTTCCTTCAGGTGATAGCTACAATCCTCCCATTCACTCAGGTGAGAGCTCTACCACTTTAAAAGTTTGCGTTTATTATACCAAGCATAATAAAATGCACTTGCTGATTTAAATAATTATGGTTTACTACAGAAACATGATGGTGACATTTATAATACAATAGGCCAGTACGAACTGGAAACTACTGAATCAGGTATGTATTTCATTAGCAAAATTTGCTTTTTAAAAATTCCTGTGAAACTAGGATATATAATGATGACACCCATTTTTCCAAGTCAGATGTGCAATTGCATGACAAATCAGTAGTACTTAGGATTCCTCAATTATTATGATGCATTCTGACTAGCCTTGGACTGAAGTACAACCCTCAACTTGCCCAGAACCCAGCCCCCTTTAACTGCAATGTTCTCAGAGCCAGAAAGTGTATGCTGAAGACTGTGTTTATCAGAGATAGAAGATCTGACTTATGTGGCAAATGCTTATAAATGGATGGGTGGGTCTTTTAAGCCCACTAAAGATACTATGAATTATCAATATGATAAAAATTTCAACCTCTCCGTAGTTTCTTTTCTCATCTTTCCCTTCTTTACCCACATACTCTAAATCCTCAAAGATAGCACAGGATTCAGCTTCGAGATATGAAGAGGTTTAAGTAACAGAAAGGGCCTCGTAGCATTTCAAATACATCATTGATATCTGTCTTCCTAAAATTAAGAGTCTTCAGTTTGGACATATTACCTGAATTAACATGTCATCTTATCATACGTTAAAATATTCTTTTTTGCTTACTGACCATATCAATTAGTTCCAAGATACAAATGTAATAACCAATAACCACAGTATCTGTTAAACCTGAGTGAGTTGTGTGCTATTTTCTACATTAGGCACACTTGCCAATTACACAGAACATAAAATTACTTCTTCTATTAGATCTTATGATTGCAGTGATAAATCTGGAAGAGCCCATCACTAACATAAATTGAACCTGCATAAGATGTAGGTATAGAGAGACACACGCTAAAAAACAACTTAAAAGCATTAACAGATCATTGCCAGGTTGACTGAAGTTAATTCCATTAATAACATTAATGGAATGTTTGGTATTTTTAGGTACTATGCTAATAGTATAGTTAATCTTCACAATAATTTTAGGAGGTATTTGCTATTATTTTTATGCATGATAAGAAAGTGAGGGTCAGAAATGTTATATAACATTCCTAATGTCCCACAGAGTATAGTAAAGCTGAGCCTGTGTCTTTAGCCATTTGGCTATTCTGTATCCCTGGCATTCTCCTTATACATATACCCTAAACACATGGAGATGTCTTATATAAATTATCACCTAAAAAATGTTCTGCCCAACATCAGTAGCTGAGTTATATCATTGCTTTGAAAAAAATAAAATCTGTTCTTACCAGACTTATCCATGTCCTTCTACAGACACTTTAACACGTGTGCTAGTAATCCCATAAAAGCCAGGGCAGTGCTAATACCAAGCAAGGCTCAATGAAAGTTTAATTGCTGAATGGAAGTTCATCTGCCTAAACCCAAGCTCAGCCACTCAGTGACATCAAAGTCTGAGGTTAAGAAATGGAACTAGTAATGGGGCATGTGGGTGGCTCAGTCAGTTAATCGTCTGACTCTCGGTTTTGGCTCAGGTCATGATCTTGCAGTTTTGTAGGTTCAAGCCCCGCGTTTGGCTCTGTGCTGGAAGTGCAAAGCCTGTTTGGAATTCTCTCTCTCCTCTTCTTTCTCTGCTCCTCCCCGACTTGCATGGTCTCTCTCTCTCTTTCTCTCAAAATAAATAAACTTAGAGGAAAAAAAAAAAAAAAAGAAATGGAACTAGTATTACTTGAAAAAATATTAATTAAAAAGTGCTTCCCCACCAGACAAAGCAATGGCATCAGTCTTCCCTCCTTTTCTGCTCCATTTTTAACAGTGCTGTGGCATTATTTCCAAGTGTTTAAAACTGAAGGGTCTACTGGCCCATTGTGCTAATACCTGTTACTGTCAGGACCGCTCCAAGATCTTAGAGTCACCATCAATATGCTTCAAAGATATGAGGGGTTGTGGACAACCACAGAAGAAGTTGTTCTGCCTAATGATCTTAAGCTATGAATCTTTAACTGAAGATGTGCTTCCACTTGTGATAGGGGCTGAAGTCTCCCACTTATGAATAAGAAAAATAGTGCAAATTGTTGTCAAGGGGCATATTCATATAATTGAGAAACCAAACTGTTTGCAAGAACATCAGATGCACTTGTTACCTAGAAGAATATAAATAAACTATAAACACAAGCCAATATTGTTCTTTAAAAAGATATTCTGAAATTGTAATGTTATCTTTTCATTAAAGGTTTTTGCTTGGTGATTTGACTTCAAATATCTGTATGTATTAAGCAATTTAAGCACTCTTTTTGAGATGTTTTAAGCTTTAGAATTCAATTTTTTTTGCTAATGTTGCTTCTCAACTCTAATTAATGAGATTTAAAAAAAGATCAGAATAACAAAGTATGAATTCAAAGTAGTTTTGGGAAGGGTAGGTAAGATTGCTTAATGGACTAAAGAACATCAATTGCTTAATTATACAGAACACATTGGGCTGAAACAATATCACTCAGTTTCTACCAAATCTTCCATCAGCAGACAGAAGTTTTCTGGATGCTTAGACAAATGTTCTTTCCAGTTTTGGTAGAACTATAAGATTTTTAGATAAGGGAAATTTGATCTGAGTTGAATGAATGAGAAACAGTGGAAACACTATTTCAAGTGACCCCAATAATATAGGACATTTGCTGAAACATTCCGTAACTAATTAACGAAGAATGGGTATGTGTACCACTTGTAGGCCCTAAAATGCTTAGGAAGGAGTCTAAATAGTTTGTGCCTGGGGGAACCTGGGTGGCTCAGTCGATTAAGCATCCAACTCTTGATTTCATCTCAGGTCATGATCTCGTGGTCCAGCAAATCCGGCTCTGTATCTTAGGATTCTCTCTCTCTCCCTCTCTCTGTCCCTCCCCTGCTTGTGTTTGTGTGTATGTGTGCTCTTTCTCTCTCACAAAAGAAACAAACATAAAAAAAGAATAGTTCGTGCTATGGATAGTGGCTGACATATGTGCTACCATGGGGACTCTGATTATTTCTTTTTGAAATAGAAATTATTAAGCATACTTTCAAACAGTAAATCTCAAGCTCTAAAATTCAATTTATCCCTACGCAATATATAACACTGCTGTCTCTAGATATGGTTATTTTACCACATATTTAATTAATGACTAATTATAAAAATTTTTATACCAACTACCTTTAAGGAATTATTCATTTTGACCTTAGTCTTTGGAAGAATCCAGATGGACTATAAAGGAAAATTTCTACCTTGTCCATTCACCAACTTAGAGCCATTTATCCAGCTTTAATTTGACAGCTTGCAGTTAAACGGAAGATTTGCAACATTGCAAAAAAAAAAAAGAGAGAGAAAAAAAAAGAAAAATAGAAAAAACCAAAGGGTAGCCTCTGTAACTATATTCTATAACTTATAATATACCTATTATTTTCCCATATATAGTAACTATATGAAAGGTAATAGGATAATATATTTTAAAAATACTGGGAGAGGAAAAATAAAACATTAGATATGTTCCTTTGTGCTACTCTCAGATAGGTCTTAGGGACCACACTGATATTTATACCATTATTGCCCAATAGAACTTTCTGTGATGATAGAAATGTTCCAGATATGTTCAATACAGAAGCCACTAGCCATTTGTGGCTACTGAGCCCTGGAAATGTGGCAAGTACAACTAAGAACCTAAAATTTTATCTTTATTTAATTTTACATAGCCTCATGTGGCTAGTTGCTTCCGTACTGGACAGCGTAGTTCTATATGCCTCTCTTTACCATCATTGACAATGACACTCTTAAATTTCTGAAATACAATATATGAGACTATCAGTTTTGTTTTTTTTTCAGAAACCAAAAAGTCAATACTATAAGTGACTAAGGATTACTTTTGTCATACGCCAAGCTATCTTCACTATATGCTCCAGGCTGAGGGGGAAGTCTCAAGGCAAAAGGGAAGGAAAGTAAAACTGATGACTACAATCTGGTTTTTAAATTTCTGTTTAAAAGTAACTCAGGGTGCCTGGGTGGCTCAGTCGGTTAAGTGTCCGACTTCAGCTCAGGTCATGATCTCACAGTTTATAGGTTTGAGCCCTACGTTGGGCTTTGTGCTGACAGCTCAGAGCCTGGAGCCTGTCTTCAGATTCTGTATCTCTCTCTCTCTCTGACCCTCCCCTGCTCACGCTGTCTCTCCCTCTCTCTCTCTCTCTCTCTCAGAAGAAAAAAAAAAAAGTAATTCATGTCACTTCCACTCATTAGCCCAAACTAGCAAAGGCCTCTCCTGATTTCAAGAGGATAGAGCCTAGTGTCACATGACAGAGCTGACATCAATGGGACCAGGCAATATAATCCTCCTCCAGGGAGCAGTAGCAACAATCTCCAAAAATATGATAATCTACCACAAGGAAAAACATTTTTATTTCAGTCAGTGTTCATATACAAGTTATAGGACATTATGGTTTACAAGGTTTATTGGGCAGTCAGGATATAAAATGCCCCTGGATCTTGTAAAGAACTCTTCTCCAGATACCTTCCAGAAGTAACAACAACAATCACAATAAAGACAGCAGCAACACAAATAAGAGCTGCAATAACACCAGCACTGAGCTCTCCTCTGTGCTGGTTTGTACTGGTCGCAGATGCTTTACACACACAATTTCACTGTACTTTCTCACTAGCTCCAGAACGTTGGTATCACTTCCATCAGCCCCCTTATAAGAGGAAGTGGAGGCTCAGGCTCAGGGTCAGAGATCTAGAAAACCAAATCACTCAATTACATCACAGATGTCTCAGCAAGGGGTGACTTCTGATCTTATTCTTGTGCTACCCCCCCCATTCCTGGTACCAAAGGTGATCTTTATCAACTGTAATGCCAGTATTTAGAGGTAGCTCCAATGCAGAACTTACCTGGAAACTCCCTACCCTGCACCCTTCATCCCCTACCTCTTTATACTTCCAAGATTCTAGGCAGCCACCAATGTAAGCATCACCTATACCTGTCCCTGGCAAGAAGATACTATCTTCCCATCAACTTTCCTGGAAAATGTGCACTTCTAGGGCCTACTTAACACCTTTCATTAGCTGTTCAACCTAGAATATGGGCTGACTTCACATACAAACAGCCACGTATACAGTACCTAACAGTTGGAAATTGGAGGTGCCCTTCAGTCTTGATGTTGTAGAAAAATGGTGAGGGGATGGCTCCAAGACCTAGTAACAGCAAGCATCAGAAGGGATAGATAAGAGTTCAGGTCAAGATCACCCCTCACAGTGCTTGAAAATAATTGAATTAAGAGTCTAAGGAAAAATCAGTATCAGAAAATTCACCAACTAAGGCAAGTAAACAATGAGCAAGCTGAGAAAGAGCCATCAGAGGGATGCAGCCAGTAAGCTGATGCTCTGGTACAGAATGAGTTAGCAAGCAGAATAAGGAGGGGCACCTGGGTGGCTCAGTCAGTTAAGCATCTGACTTCTGGTTTTGGGTCAGGTCATGATCTCACAGCTCATGAGTTCAAACCCACAGTCAAGCTCTGTGCTGACAGTGTGGGGACTGCTTGGGATTCTCTACCTTTGCTCCGTGTCTTTCTCTCTCTCAAAATATATAAATAAACATTATGAAAATAGAAGGCAGAATAAGGAAATGAGGCAATGAAAATACTACTTTAATTATTGATCCCGGTAGACATGTGCTAAAACAACTGCTTACAACAGCTCCTGGATGCAGGCATTCTTTATTTTCATTTTACAAATGAGGAAACCAAGGCAATAAGAGGATAAGTTCATTGCCTCAGTCACCAAGTAGTAGTGATGCAATTCAAACCTATGTCTATCTGACTTTGAGAAGAGGTTCTTAACTGCCAACAGCAGTGTAATTTTTAGAAAGTAAAAGTATGGGGGCGCCTGGGTGGCTTAGTTGGTTAAGCGTCCGACTTTCGCTTAGGTCATGATCTCGCAGTTCGTGGGTTCGAGCCCCGCATCGGGCTCTGTGCTGACAGCCAGCTCAGAGCCTGGAGCCTATTTCAGAGTCTGTATCTCCCTCTCTCTCTGACCCTCCCCTGCTCATGCTGTCTCTCTCTCTCTCCTAGAAATAAATAAAAAAAATTTAAAAAAAAAAAAAAAGAAAGTAAAAGTATGTAACTGCCCATTTAGGCATGCCTAAAATCAAGTCCCTATGGCTTATCAGCTGATGTGATGCTAAGAAATTGTTTCCTATGGCACATTTCCTTTCTCAGATGTCGAAACTGACTGAAGAGACAAGTGCATCATTCTGCATTTTCAATTTTCCTTCCATGAGCGTGGGTGACAGAGATCTGACTGCAGTGTGATTGAAGTGTATTTCATTAATGTAATCAGTGGCTTAGCCAAACCTTAAAGTAAGCTTATTCTAACAAGTGGAAACAAATGAGCTAACCCTTCTGCCATTAATAAAGGCTTAAAACCAGGGAAACAGTGTAGGTAAGAATCTACAATCTCGGAATGGATTTGCTCTATTAAATAGCACACAAAAAAAAGTCAACTCCAAGTGTCAATGAAATATACCCACATTGTGCAGGTAGGTCAGGGGCAAGTCTGCTTTAATTAGTTGGATGTCACCTGAGTATCTGGTACAGCACTGAAACCCTTCCATATTTTAAAACAAATAAATGAGCATTTCCTAGTAGCACCAAGTCAAAACTAACATGAGGAGACTAAAATTTGGAAAGGCAGATCTAATTAACTGGTGATGGCCAGGAGACACGGAAGTTAATTAACCTGGGAGAAAAGGCAAAAGCAGAGCCTGAAAGGGGAAAAGAAGGGACTCTAGATTCAATGGGCTCTCTTGGCTTGGACTCTCTCCCCTTTATTGTAAAGTACTATGGCTTGTGGTAAGGGAAAAATCAAACTCATGCTATCATTTTAAACTCTATACAGCAAGTAGAAAAGCAGAAGTTTCAAATTCCATGAAAAGGAGATAATCCACAGGTTAAGCATGAAGAAAACATGACAGCATATAAGCAATTCCCATCATCCAAATAACCAGAATCACTGTCTAAATGATCACTCTTTATTCCCTAATCTCGCCTCAGAAAAAAATGAACAAATGCATTATTTGTTATACTCTATTATATTATATTATATTATATGTTATATTATATATTATATCATATTATATTTATTATATTTTTATGCTATATTAAATATAGAAGATCCTTTCCTTAAACAAATGGAAAAAAAAGTAGGAAAATTGAATAAATCAATAGTTGACTGAAGAAACTGCACATTTCTCTACCTAAGGCCCCACATCATAAAATGACAGTTGTGAAATAAAATAAAAAAGTTACAGGTATACCAGTATACCAGCACTAGAAAGCAGAGTGTATGCCACAGACTGACCAGAAAATGAGAAATTACTCCAACATTCAAAGTGGAAGGAATTGGAATACCGTAGAAAGAATAAAGAAGGAAATATTACCATCCAAAGGACAGGGGGAAATCACCTTCCAGGTATGAGCAATCCCAGGGCTTTTCCAATATCAGAGTAAAACTTATTAAAGAATAAAGAGAGGAAAACCAGATTAGTTAATTTTACAACAGCACTGAACTGATTCAATCAAGTTTGCTTATAATGAGCAGCAGAGGGGAGTGATATGTGCCCCAAGGATAAAACCCTAAGTAATCCTTTCAAAGGAATCAATAGCAATCCTATGAAAGAAAAAGAAAGCTGGAGGCATCACACTCCCTGCTTTTAAACTCTATTACAAAGCTATAGTAATTAAAAGTATATGATAGTGGCATAAAAATAGACATATAGATCAGTAGAACAGAACAGAACGTTCAGATAGAATGCCACACATATATGGTCAATTAATTTATGACAAGGGAGCCAAGAACATACAGTAGGGAAAGGACAATTTTGTCAATAAATGGTGGTTAGAAAACAGGTCAACTCCATGCAAAAGAATGAAACTCAAACACTATCTTAATACTGTACACAAAAGTTAATTCAAAATGGATTAAAGATTTGAACGTAATGTAAGACCCCAAACCATAAAACTCCTAAAAGAAAACATAGAGGATAAGCTCTTTGACATCAATCTTGGCAATTTTTTTTGAAAATGACACCAAAAGTAAAAGCAATAAAAGCAAAAATGAACAAGGAGGATTACATTAAACTAAAAAGCTTTGCATAATAAAATCCAAAGGCAACCTACAGAATGGGAGGAAAAAATCTGCAAATTATATATATGATAAGGAACTACTATTCAAAATACATAATGGGGGCGCCTGGGTGTCTCAGTTAGTTAAGCATCTGACCTTGGCTCAGGTCATGATCTCACAGTTTGTGAGTTCATGCTGACAGCTCAGAGCCTGGAGCCTGCCTCAGATTCTGTCTCTCTCTCTCTACCTCTCTACCTCTCCCTCCCTCTCTCTCTCTCTGCCTCTTCCCTGCTCATGCTCTGTTTCTGTCTCAATAATAAATTTTAAAAAACATTTAAAAAATTAAAAAAAAACAAAATACATAATGAACGCCTATAAGTCTACAGCAAAACCAGAAACAAACAAACAAAAAAAACCCAAAACAACTAAACCAACAACCCAATTAAAAAATGGGCAGAAGATCAGAATAGACATTTTTCCAAGGTGACATACAGATGATCAACAGGTACGTGAAAAGATGTTCAACATCATTAACCATTAGGGAAATGCAAATTAAAACCACAAGGAGATCTCACTTCACACTTGTTAGACTGTTTATCATCAAAAAGGTAAGAAATAACAAGCATTGGCCAGGATGTGTAGAAAAGGGAACAATTGTACATTGCTGGTGGGAATGTAAATTGTTGTAGTCACTATGGAATATACTGTGTCGGTTTCTCAAAAAATTAGAAATAAAACTACCACATGGACCAATAAATCCACTTGTGGATATTTATCCAAAGTCAGTCAAAACACTAAATCAAAAGCATATCTGCATTCCCATGTTCACTGCAGCATTATTTACAATAGCCAAGACAGGAAACAACCAAAGTGTCCATCAATGGAGATATAAGCACACACATATATACACACACACACACATATATTTATATTATATAACTTTCTTTGTCTATGTAAAATAGAGTATTATTCAGCCATAAAAAAGAATGAAATCATGTCCTTTGCTATAGCATATAGATGGACCTAGAAGGCGTTTTGCTAAGTGACAAGTCAGACAAAGGACAAATATCTTATGCTTTCTCTTAAATGTGGAAACAAAAAACAAATAAAAAACCAACTTCATAGAGAGAACAAATTGGTGGTTGCCTGGGGTGGGGTGTGGGAAAAAATAGGTGAACTATGGTTTTTTTTAAAAAATTGAATTTTAATTTTGAAAATAAAATTAAATAAAATAGTATGACAAGGAAGAAAAAGGACAACTTATAGATTAAATTCTAAGTTCTGTTGACACTGGAAGAAGAAATAAAAGAAGGGAAATACCTGACTCCAGTTAATGAGTCGAAGAAGCATTGAGTTGCCTTCTCAGAAATGGAGTTCAAAACCACAGTCTCACAGATTTGATTGTGGGACAGGATAAATAAAACAGATCTTGGCTATTTAGGTATTTCAGGAAGCCAGAAAGACTTAATTCTCAGGAAATCAGCAACACTCACAGTCCCCTGGTCATATGGCCTGCCTCTCTTCCCCAGTCAGACCTGCTCTTTTCTGAAAAGTCAACAGACTTCCAATACACTTTAAACAGAAATCCGTTAATGATGTATCACTTCAGGAAAAAACACCAACTTTTATTACTCATCGATTTCCACAAATGTTTAAGCATCTACTGCATAAGTCACGGGAACTTCTTAGGATCTTAAGACTACAGTAGGGAACAAAACAAAATACTCTCCTCATGGAACATACACTCTAGGTGGGGGAAGATAAAAATATCCAAGAAAACCCCATATAAATGCAATATAGTATGAGCCCTGGAAGAACTAAAGTATGGAAGAGAAACAGGAAGTCATAAGTGACTAATAACAAAGTTAATCTCACAAAAGATAAAAGAGAAGAAATAATATAGACAAGAGTAGGCACTAAAAAGCTTCCAGTTAGGATAGCACAGGAAGTTCGGCTTCCCTTTGTTCCAAACATATACCACTGACGAGTAATACATAAATCAAGAAATCAGCCATTTCCAGGAGCCCACACAAGGCAACTATCTCCATGAGCATGAGGCCTCACAGGTCAATGAGGCCTGCTTGGCTCCAGATTATGAAAGCAGGTTGTGAATGGGGAGCTCAGCTCTTATGGGATATGGGAGACCCAGTGTGCTCATTCAAGAAATGAGCCCAGGATCTCTGTTTGAAGCCAAACGCTTGGGGTAGGGCTACAGACATTAGAAAGGAAACTGATGAAAAATGCTGCCTGATGCTATTATAGCCACGGAAGCAAGAACATTGACACACTTTGCAAATGGAAACAATGGAGAGACTGAGGGCCTCAATAACTGGATGCAGATTCAGCCCATATGTTCCCAGGGCAAGAACTCAGAGTCAATTGTCAGACATGATTTGAGAAGGTTGGACAGAGAAAACTGTAAAACTGTTAGGGAATAGGGAATCCAGAGGAGGAGACTGACACACAGTGGCAATACTCAACCAATAACCAGAGTTTTCAAGCCCAAATTTAAAATGCTTGAAAAAAAAATCTATAGGTATAAAGCTGACCAACAAAATCAACATTCAGAATATGAATTTCTTTCAGATTAAAGAATTTTATAGTGCATTGTGACAAAGACTTTAAAGTTACATTTATCATGCTCAAAAAATCATCATGTTAATAATATTAATGGTGAAGGTTATGATGGTGGTGGTGATGATGATATCACCACCAATAATGAGAGCTAACAGTAATTAAAAACTTACTATATGCTAGGAATTATTCAAAATATCTTACATAAAGTAACTCTTTTTTTAAATGTTTATTTGTTTTTGAGAGACAGAGAGAGAGAGAGATAGAGTGGAAGTGGGTGAGGGGCAGGGAGAGAGACATAAAATCCAAAGCAGACTCCAGGCTCGAGCTCTGAGCTGTCAACATGGCATAGCTTGAACCCATGAACCATGAGATCATGACCTGGGCTGAAGTCAAACGCCCAACCAACTGAGCCACCCAGGAACCCTTACATAAAGAAACTCTTAAATTCCATGTATCCTCAAAATAACTTAAAGTATATATTTGCATTACTCTGATTACATTGATGGGGAAACTGAGGCATGGTCTAGTTAAGTAACTAACTTGCCTAAAAAAACACAGCTTTTATGTTAAGAGTTGGAATTCAAACCCAAGCAGACTGCCTTCAGAACCTATGAACTCAAGGAAGGACACCAGTTGTTCTGAAGGAGTAAAAAGGACTGAAATCCCTTTAAAAGAACGAGAGATTATGACACAATGAAGCAGAAATGAAACAAGGATTTTTGCATATAAAGAATTACCAAAGTGAAATATTAAGAAATGAACACACAGTCGTGCAAATAAAAATCAGATAATGTGATAAATTTTGGACTGGACAAATTAGGGAGTTAGAAATGAAAACTGCCAGGAATTCATTCAGAATCCAGCACAGAGACAAGAATGCAGACAAGAGATCATTAAAAATAATATGAAGGAGCAATTATGTCTCATGAGGGATAGATTGAGAGGTTCCAATAACTAGTTATTAGGCGTTCCTAAGGGAGATAAAAGGGATGTTAGAGAGATATAATGTGGAAAAAAATTATGGCTGACAATCTTAAGAACTGAAGATGTGAGTTCTCAGAAATACAAGGTGGGGTCATCAGAGTGAAATCATGAACATTAACAAAGAAGTGACAATCTGAAAAGATACAAAGAAAAGAAAGATAATGTGAAGAAGAAAAAAAGAGTCTAGACTGATAGCGGATTTCTCTTTGGCAACAATAAGCCCAAGAGAAAATGGCATAGTATTTTAAAGAATTAAGAGAAAAATTAAATTAGAATTTAGTATTCAAGTGAGTTTTTATCACTGATTCATATTATATATTGTCCTTTCTCATAAAAGAATAATATACCCTCACCCCAGTGACAAAAGGCCATAAGATTTACTTTGGCCAATGCAATGGGAGGGGAACAGATATCTGCTTCTCTGTGCAAAAGCTTTAAGAAACATAGTTTGGAATTGTCTTGGTCTTTCATCCATGGTACAAAAATTACATATTCCAAACTAGGGCTGCTCTAGCCAGATTCCCAAAATGAGGAGATACCAGCAGCTGACCTATAGTGAACATATAACATAAGAAAGTAAGCTTTTGCTTTTTAAGGTACAAGAAAAAGGCAAAATAAAGACATCATACACATAGACTAAGATAAAGTATCTATTTCCGCACATAGAAAGAGAAAAGGGAAAAGTGATATAGAAATAGGTGTAGCTTAAAACTGAAGAAAAATTGGAATTAACTACTGAGACTTAAAAAAAATTAGGAAAACCCTTTTTGTGTGATTCTTCTGCAAAGATAAATCTAGATTAAAATATGGGGGTGCCTGGGTGGCTCAGTCTGTTAAGCGTCCGACTTCGGTTCACATCATGATCTCACGGTTCATGGGTTCGAGCCCCACGTCAGGCTCTGTGCTGACAGCTAGCTCAGAGCTTGGAGCCTGCTTCGGATTCTGTGTCTCCCTCTCTCTCTGACCCTCTCCTGCTCACACTGTCTCTATCTCTATCTCTCTCAAAAATAAATAAAACATTAAAAACTTTTTTAAAAAACTAGAAAAAAATCTGTACCTTTGAAGGTATCAATGAAGGGAAGGAGTAAATACAGAAATACAGTAAAGTTACCAGTTTATCTCGGGTCAAAAAGAAAAGTTAGAAAAAGTGACAAATAAACAAACATCATGCCAAAAAATGGCAGAAGTTCAAATACATTATTAAACACAATACATACAGATGAAATCAACTTACCTATTAAAAACATATTATTTAAAAACAAACAGGGGCAACTGAATGGCTACCAGTTAAGCATCTGCTCTTGATTTTGGCTTTTCACGGTTTGTGAGTTCAAGCCTTGTGTCAGGCTCTGTACTGACAGTGCGGAGCCTGCTTGGGATTTTCTTTCTCTCCCTCTCTTTCTCTGCCCCTCCCCCTGCTCAAGCATGCTGCTTTCTGAGCTCTCTCTCTCCCAAAGTAAATATATAACCTTAAAAAATTTTAAAAACAGAAAACTGCTCCTTCTCAAAATCTCACCTAAGGCAACACCAAGGAGTGAAACCTTGAAATAATATATAGTATTATTGGAAACTTTGTTTTTTGAGGAAGAAAAAAAATCATCTTGATGCTGTGCTTAAATATAATGTAACACTGGCCTCCTTTTAGCCCAGGTGTTTCCTGCTTTGATTGCTTCCTGGTACTTAGATTTTTATCAATTAAAAGTACTTTTTTTAATAAAAATTTTTAATGTTTATTCAGTTTTTTAGAGAGAGACACTGAGAGCAAGCAGGGAAGGGGCAGGGAGAGGGTGAGATGTAAAATCCGAAGCAGGCTCCAGGCCTTGAGCTGTCAGCAGAGAGCCTGACACAGGGCTCAAACTCAAGAACTGTGAAATCATGACCTGAGCCAAAGTTGGACGCTTAACCGATTGAGCCACCCAGGTGTCCCAATTAAAAAAAAAAAAAAAAAAAAAGACACAGAAAATTTGGAAAACCATGGCTATAGCAGATGATTATCCAATTTCACTATGAAGTTAACAAAAGAGCATAGGACTAAATCTTTCAGTGTGTCTAACCTATAAATATGAGGTATGTGAGAAACCAAAATCCCAGATATTCAGTGGTAGTATAACAGATCAATATTTCTAAAACCTACAGCCATCACACCTCATTCATCAGCCACTTGTACTTATACTCACCTCCAATTTTCAGTTCATTTTTATAACGATCCATCACCATTTTTTTAAAATAATATAAACCTTAAGATTATTATTGAAAAAGATTGTTATCAGTGAAAAAGATTTTATACTTGACTTTTTAAATATACATTTGACTCAGTAACAGCTCTCTTGAGCCATAAGAGAATTATCACATTAATTTGCTTTTATTTCTTACTATCTTACCTTTAACTTCTACTAAATCAGAGAATCCTTGCTTAAATCAGCAGGTCATCAGAGGAATGACCAGATGCATAAGGTGGCTCTTTAGGATATTGTAGATAATCACATCAAACACAGACCGAAAAAGAGTATAGGAGTTTGTCACAGACAATAACTCCCAGCATTTTATCAGACAGTAAGTTATCAAATATAACACACTGAAAAGTTAGAAGGCTAAATATTTCCATTAGGGGCATAAGAGCAAATAGATTTATAAAACACAGTCTATTAAACTGATTCCCTTCTTGAATTAAAAGTAAACAATAAGAACTACAAACCACAGTTCTATAAGTTAAATGGCCTTGGATTATAGGTAAAGTACTGATGGTGTCAGATAATCTTTAACAAATGCCAAGGTCTTTGACAGACTTCTCCATTAGGCAGTAACATGTGGGTCATCAATAACAAAAATATCACAAGGCAGACTTCTGGGGAAGAGTATCAAAACTAAATCTAAGATCAATTCAGTCTTTCTCAAACCTTGTGTTATGTCAAACCAGCACACAACACAATCATTGTGTCTACAATGAAAATAGGACCCAGTGACCTTTTCTATATCTTATAAATAATTAAAAGATAAAAACCTCCTTTCTGTGCCAAAGACAAGCTATAGGAAATGAACAGAACCATAAACAGGCTATTGACTGATAACTGACCAAAAACAGTTTGGGTATGTGAATAGCACAAACTGAAATTCACCACTCTTTTTGCAAGCTGGGCAAATTGGATGCTTTATTTTAATGAGCCACGGAGGAGGACTGATTGATTATAGGGGATGTTGCTTTATGGTTTGCTGTTCACAAATCACTGATCTCCTTACTGTATTGTCTATATACAGTAATCTGTTTTCTCCTTCTTGCTTTTTGGAAAAAACAGAGGGGACAGGTTGGGGAGAATTTTACATCTTCAAAATTATCCTCACATATCAAAACTGACAGGCCCTTGACGTTTAAAAGCACCTTTCACAATTCCAATTTAGTAAAAACAAAACCAAGAGATTTACACCAGATAGATGACACATATAAATTGACCTTGAATCCCAGTGGCCTGCCAATTAGAAGTTTCTTATATTTCTAAGGATAGTTTTCTGGCAATGCAAATAGAGCATATAAGCTAGTTACTGGCTGTAAAATAAACAAGTCTATACCATTTATTAGGAATTTAAAAATTCAAACGAGTAAGAAATATTGTTTAAAATAATCTTCACAAAAAGCACAGAAGTCTTCTGCTCATCTGTGAAATTAACCTGACATCATTAAACAAAGTTTTGAAATATGTATTGAGCAACAAAAGAAACTGCACTGAAAATAAACAGAAAAAATGTTTTTAAAATATATACTATCACAGAATTGATAACACTATAGTCAGTATACTAAAATACTTGTTGAATCTAGGTTTTACGACAAGGAACTACAGAGATAACCAACATTCAAAATAATCCAACATAGCTAAGATTTTTAGGTAAAATTAAAAATATTCACCTACAAAATACAGGGGGTGGGGAATGGAAGGGGAGCCATAACAATTTTGAACCAAGTTCCAATGTTTTTAACACTTTACTTGGCCTCTTATTTTTCACTGCCAATTATAGATATTTGTGCGCATTAAAGGCACATCTGTAGTTGAGTTTATTTTTCCACTTCTAAAATTTCACAGGATCCCTAAATCAACTGATTAGTTTCATTTCAGAAGAACAGCCTATGCCTTCTAATTCAAAAATATATTTTCTAATTTGAAAGCATCTGGGGAAAATATTATATATCACATGAAAATTAAGCAAAATCAAAACACTTTTCTGCATAATAATTCAATTGAAGTTTGTAAAATTAGTGAAGTAAGTAAAACTTATCAGTGGTAATTTAATTCTTATCTGTCTTTATCCCCTCCAAATAATCTGCTCTTAAGCTCAAAGTTCCAAGCTTTGTCTCTAAAATATTTGAGGTTTAAAAAAGCAAAGAAGTGTTAATGGTTATAAATTTTTTTAGAAAAGAGAGATAAACATCTATGTATAATATGACCTATATTCCCATATTTTGGATGTTTCCCCCCCCCGTAATCTATGTTAGGACCAGGATTAATAACTGGAAATTCATAGTCTGACCAAAGATTAAAAATTACCATTCTACTAGAAGGTTTGCATAATTACAAATGATTTTAAAACAACTCCATCCTGAAATTATAAAGTAACTATGTCGTATTTTTTGCACAATTAAAGGAAGGCAGAATATTCATTAAAAGAAACATATTCTCATTTCTTGCGTCACTAAAACTATTGTTTCATTAATAAGCTGATAGGCATTTTTTAAATGCATTAAAGGAAAGAAATATCACATTCAGAAACGTAAAATTGCTTACAACCTATAATCCTGGCCTACTTTTGGTTTTCTGGAAGGAGATATGTATGCCTTTCTTTACTTTCTTTTTAAGCATCAGAACTCTAGAAAAGATAAGCTTCCATAAACTCCTGAATATTAATTAATAAATCCAAGGATGTGCTATCTTCATAGCAGAAACAATAAATAAAGGATTTTGAATCACTGGTCTTTTATAGGAAATTGACAGTGCTTCTGATTGGCAAATTTTGAAACAATTCAACAGAAAAAATAAATAATCGTGGAGGTAGGATTATGGAGAAGGCGTCCATTTTCTTTTTCTACAGAAAAGAATCTTTTAAAAAGTTTCTTGAATACTATTTTTTTCCACTTTGAAAAATGTACACATTTTTGGCATTAGAGAACTGGTAAAGAGCTAGCAGATTTTAATCCAAATGAGTGGATTCCAAGCCTAGCTCTGACACTTCAATTGTGTGATCTCTGAACCTCAAAGGATGACAATATCTAAATCAAAGAACAATTGAAATGATGATTAAAAACAACGCTATGCTCAGCATTCAATAAGCAGTCCATGAATGATGTTGTACAATAATAAATGTTTCAGCAATTATTCACTCTCATCATCATCCTTACAGACACTCTGGAGATCTCATCACTATAAAAATTTGCCACTTCTGCTCACAAGTGATCTCAAAAGACTCAGTCTGTGACATATCACACGATTTCCATAAAATTGACTGTGAGGTTCTGAAACATTCAAAGTGCAAGACATATTTTAAAACAGGTAAAAGAAAATGTTTAAGGGCTTAATTTTCTGCTTCTTATAAGAAAATTTCATTATTGAGTTTTAGAAAAGCTCTACTTTCAAATGGAGAAAAAATATGGCTCAAAAGAAAAAATACAGAGAAGATATTAAGGCACAACAGTCATAACTGGCTTAAATAACAGAAAACTTATTTCATATTTTCCATATTAAGTGACCCAAACACCTTGCCACACTGCATGAAAGTAACATACAGAGACAGTTCCCTATTAACCCATAAGGACACTCACTACTCATGCTGCACATTTCTTCTTGTTTAAGGTACAGAGCTGTTGTAAAACTCCAATAGAACACCCATCAACGTTCATGAAACCATTAATTACAGCCACTTTGCTTTAGTCTCACAATCACTCTCACCCCCTTTCACTCTCTCCTGCTTCCTTATGTGATCTGTTCTGTTTCAATCATTCATTCATTCTCTTTTACAGAAAATTTCAAACTACTCTCTACATAAATATAGACGGTATATTTATAATGCCTTGTTATTCAAGGTGTGATGATGAACATTTGAATCCTTTTTGCCATTTAAACAAAGATTCTGTGACTTTTCTATTATCAGTGATGCTATGAACATTCTTGAACATACCACCTGTTAGATATAGGAAAGAAGTTCTCTTGGGTAAACTCCCATGATTAATATTATTGAAACATAGTATGTGAGTGCTAAATTTTAGAGTACTTTTTTTTTCAAGAGAGGGTATACCAAATTATACTATACCAACAATTCATAAGACCTTGCTGATCCATATTCTTCCATCACTTGAAGTTACTAGATTTAAATTTATGCTAAATGAAAGTGGGATTTTATGGAATTAGCAACCTGCTATTATCTCATTTCTTCATGGTTACTGGACCTACATGACTTTCTTCTATTAAATGTTTGTTCATGTCTTTTGCCTTTTCTTATTGATTTACTGTTCATTTCTTCTTCTTTTTTTTTTTTTTATAAGAGAGAGAGCTTATATGTGAGTGGGGGAGAGGGGAAGAGGGGGAGGAGGGAGAGAGAGAGGGCAAAAGGAGGCAGGGAAGGAGGGAGGGAGGGAGGGAGGGAGAGAGAGAGACAGAGAGAGAGACAGAGAATCTTAAGCTCCACGCTCAGCACAAAGCCCAACACAGGGCTCAATCTCATGACCCTGGGATCATGACATGAGCCAAAATGAAGAGTTATATGCTCAATCAACTGAGCCACCCAGGTGACCTTCATTTATCCTTGATATTAATCCTAGGTAGGTTTGGTTTTACAACTAACATTTATGTCTTAATCCATAGTTTGTTTCATATTTTTTAAGTATCTTTTGATGAGAAGTACTTTATTTTAAGGTAGTCAAAGCTATCAGTGAATAAGAGATTCTAATTTTTTTTCAATATGGATTAAACATTTTCTCCAACATTTTCTGAATAGTCCTCCATTTCTCCCTAAAATGTCATGTAAAGATAGGCTGTAAAGTTTTTATATATACTCCATATATGAAATTAGAATATTATAATTAAATTAGAATTAGTACAGTAAGTCTATAATTTGGAAAAGACTAAATGTCTTTATGATATAGTTTTCCTTTCCATAAACACAAGACAGTTTATAGTTTATAATTTAAAGAATTTCAGTAAAGTTTTACAACACGTATGTGTACATTTTATACATCTCTTAATAAATATATTCCAAAGTATATTATAACTGTATTACATTTCTAAATGAAATCTTAAAAACTGTATTTCCTAATTGTTCATTGTTAATAAATAAGAAATAATTTTCCATATTGAATTTTATATCCAGATGCTTAACTTCTTATATCATTTCTAATAATTTGTCTATAGATTATTTTTCTTTTTAATAAACACATTTATCTATAAATCACAGTAGTTTTGCTTCCTCCTTTCCCATCCATATACCATAAATTTATTTTTCTTCTCTTATTTCTCTGGCAAAAAAACCTAGCAGCTCATACTAGTATAAGACTGAATGAAAGTGGAAAAAATGAGCGTAATTTCTTATACCTGTTGGGGTTTCCTTAATAGTATCTTCCTATTTAAAATGAATTTTTAATATTTATTTTTTATAATTTATTATTACAGAGAACGAGAGTGCTCACAGGAGGGGCAGAGAAAGGGGTGGGGGCAGAAAGAATCCCAAGGAGGCTCCTCTGAACTATCACCATGGAGCCAATTTGGGGTTCGAACTAATGAACTGGGAGATCATGACCCAGGTGCCCCTTAAGACGATGTTTTTAAGAGACTTCTCTGGTATACATTTTATTTCAAATTTAAAAATGCCCTTAATTTGCTGAGGCACTTGGGTGGGTTAGCTTTTGGCTCAGGTCGATTCCAGGATTGTGGGATCACGTCCCACATTGGGCTCTGTGCCTATTTGAGATTCTCTGTCTCTCTCTCCCTCTCTCCCTCTCTCTCTCTCTCTCTCTCTCTCTCTCGGTCCCTCTCTCTCTCTCTTCCCCCTCTGCCCCTCACCCCTGCCTATGCTCTCTTGCTTTCTAAAACAAAAAAAAAATTTTAAAATAAATGTGCCCTTAATTTGCTAAGAATTTTTTGTAATATGTATTTGTGCAGAAATTAATCAAATACCTTTTTTCTGCAACTATTGATATAATGTTTTTTCCATCTAGTCATTTAATTTGGTAAATAATATTTAGAGCTTTTCTAATATTAAACTATTTGCAGTTCTGGGACAGAGCCAAGTTGACCATTATATATATATATATTTTAATATAATACTAGATATTTGCATTAAATTTTAAAAAATGTTTATTTATTTTTGAGAGAGAAAGAACACGCAAGCAGGGGAGGGATGGAGAGAGAGGGAGACACAGAATATGAAGCAGGCTCCAGGTTATGAGCTGTTAGCACAGAGTCTGACCATGGGGCTCAAACGCATGAACCATGAGATCAGGACCTGAGCTAAAGTCAGCAAGCAGCTTAACTGACTGAACCACCCAGGTGGCCCCCCCACCCCCACCCCAGATATCTGCATTTAAATGAATGAGTGAAATGCCTAAATTACTCTTTTCTTATACTCCTTTTCTGAATTTAATATCAAAATGCAGACATTTAAAGGCAAATTTTCCTATCCTTAAATTAACTATAAAGAGCTTATTTCAACATTTCTTCAAACTTTGGAGTGTGTATATGTTTGTGTGTATATCCGTCTGTTTCTTCTTTATTGATAACTATTCCTTATCTACAGACAAGGCAACTTTAACCAAAAATACGTGATGAAGAGTAAAAGAAATTAATGTTATTTAGGTCAAAAAAATAACAATTTAAGGAAACTGTTTTAGTTATACAAAAACTAGCATCCTTGACATATGTAAAAGAAAGTATTCTTCCTCAAGTAACAATCTAGAGTTGATGAAAAGCATAACTTGCCCAAGTGTGTTGAATTCAATTAAAAAATAAAAGATAAACATATTAGAATATAAATATCTAGGGGCACCTGACTGGCTAAGTCAGTAGAGCATAAGACTCTTGATCTCAGGGTTGTAAGTTTGAGCCCCACATCGGATTAAAATCTTAAAATAAAAGATACCTGTCTCAAGAATGTATTATTTATCTTACAATATATTAAAACCAAAAAACCTTCATTGGAATTGGGGTTTTAGATTGGTATTAAAACAACAAGTAATTTAGGAGCTTTCTTTATAGCACGAAAATGTATGGATGCTCAAAAATGTAAGAGGCATCTTTTATACGTTTTAGAATTACGTACTAGAGTCCTCAATATAGAAAGCTAGGACACACTAATCTATGTTTTTCAGATTTTCCTGGCTTAAGAAAGGGCTGTTTGTCGATTGCTATCCACCCTCTATTTTCAACATGGACCGTTAATGTTTAAGAGAGATATATGCTCAAGGAAAAATTACACAGCAGTTGAAGTCATGAAGAACTGCCCATCAGTTAAACACACATTCCCGCAGATGACCCAGGAGCCCCAATTCAATTAAAATGAAATGGAACAGCATGTATATAGTAGGCCCAGACTTTCCATCACTTTTTTCTTGGATACAGTCATTGGGGATAATCTGTAATCCTGCTGTGAAAGAAAATAAACACAAATGCTACTTTCACATTAAATATCATCTATCAAAAATATCAAAAACACTTTTACATTGCTTACTGCAAAATGTTCTAACTCCATTCCTTAAGAAAGAAAGAAAGAAAGAAAGAAAGAAAGAAAGAAAGAAAGAAAGAAAGAAAGAAAGAAAGAAATCAAACTCTAAATATGTATGAGGTTAATCAATTTGAAGTTGAAAAGTTAAGAGTGAACTCTCCCCAGGAATGAGATTCTACTCATGTTTGAAAATGAACATTTGACCACTGGATGCCAGTTATTACCTGATGACATGCCCTATTCTTTAGAAGTACATAATAAACTTCTTCCCCCGTGACAAATAAAATATATCGTCTAGGAATTAACAAGATCTTTTTTATTCTTCTATGAAAAGTCTTAAAGCATTTATTTATCTCCTCTTCCTCTTTCTGATCATTGCTTTATCTTACTCTGGTTTGACTTTTTATAGACTAAGTCTCTCTCTGATTACCTATGTCTAGTTTTCCAATCAGCTCTTTTATAAAAAGAGCCATTGTTTCAATTTAGCCGCATCATTAAATATTTCACCCTCTACCACAATACATGCTTCCCTACACTATGCTGATTGGAATAAGTGTTAAATATATTAACTTAATATAAAACAGCAACAAAAATGTTTCTAGATAATCAGTACTCATTCATGAGGTCTTGAGAATTTCTTCCAATTCTTATGCTCACTGGTTTCATTTGCCTGTTCCAGAATCCATATAACCTTAACTGTCAGCTACTTTGTCCTCATTGTAAAAACAGCCTTGCCGACAATAATAAAGAATGAATGAATTCAATTACTCACTAGCCTATTCTAGATCCATGTAATAAAAATAAATGAAATAAACATTTATTACTCCGAATAAATGGCATCAGCTTTAGCAAAAAGCTCTTTGCAAAAGTTCTTACACCTAGATTATTAATGTTTTTGTACTAATCAAGTTTTCATGTCTTTTTCCTGTTTTCCCCCCCAATTGTTAGAACAGATTAAGGCATCACCTAGGTAGCTCATGGGAGACCTCCATTCTTATGAGTTGATGAGAGGAAACAGAAAGGATTAAAATACTGGAAATATTTCCCAAAGGTGGCTTAGAAATAACAAAATGACCATTCTGTCTTTATTTTTGTAAAAAACAAAAACAAAACAAAACACAAAAAACAGAAAACACCATGAAAGGAGACTTTTTTTATAAAGCTCTGGAGTAACTAAATCAGATAGCTTTAGTAAATTTATTAAAACCCTCTGAAATATGTTACTTTATTATAATTTCATCTGTATGTTTCCTCACCATGAAGGTTGAATTATATTGAATCTTTTTGAGGGCTGATATGAGATGGGTCCAAGAAAAAAAGACCAAGACTTGAAGACAAAGGAATCATAAGGTAGAAATTTTCTCAGCATACATAGTTATCCCAAGACATTCATCAAGAAGTTGCAACGAAACCTCACAATACACCAAGCACCAGAGATACAAAGATGGCTAAGAAATGCTTCTTACCCTAAAGCTGTTCACAGTCTAAGTAGGAGACCAAACTACCTTAAACTATAATTTGGAGGCATCCCTGAAATCAAATGAGCAAGTAAATTTATAGTGGTGTTAAATAGGAGAGGACAGAGCTGAGATTAAAGAGAGCAAGCATAGTGGCAAAACTTTTAGGTCACTAGAGCTGCTACATGTTGAAGCATTATCCCCAAGTTCCAATCCTCTATATAGAAGATGCAACTATATTTAAATAACACATTGGCTTGTGGTGCCTAGCTGGCTCAGGTGGTAGAGCATGGGACTCTTGATCTCAGGGTCATGAATTTGAGCCCCATGCTGGGTGTGGAACCTACTTACTTACTTACTTACTTAATAATGCAACTGTTCAAAAACATGCTGAAATATGTTAGATTCTTAGAATGCAGACATTAAAGACTTGGTTTTGAGAAGCTTAAACAATATTAGGGCACCTTGGGGTGGTTGTATGTGCATCTCCATACAGATACACTTTATACATATACTTATATATACTTTATGTATAATGTAACAGACTTCTTATATTAAAGGCCAAGGAAGTTCTTTTCTAAAATGGATAAAGTTTTAAAATATTTTAAAGTGAAGGCATTTTTATGTAATCATATATTAAAATCTATATAAACAGAGAGTCAAATGATTATACCATGATTTTAGTGACTTCGTAAACTATATCCCTTTTAAAAATCATACAATAACTTGAGGAAAAGGGCAAGAGGAACAAATGTACCAAAGTAACAAAACAAGCCTGGGATACTGAATACAAGGCATGGTGACCTTGAAAATACCAACCACCCATTGTGTTCTAACCTCCTCCACTTCCTACTGCATTAGCAAATTCGGTCCACTGTTCTATATTTATGATTGATAGAAAATACAGTCTGGCAGACATACATCTTCACTTAAGCTACTCAGGAAGAGAGTTGGATGCTAAGTAGCTTCAATCTTCAGGAAATTAAATTTCTCTAATCTATTGGCCCACATATAGATAAAATCACTGCAAACACACTTTGTCTAAGATATTTAAAATCAACCACGACATAAACCTGGATAACAAAAAATACATATTTCTTTCTATGTGTGTGCAATTCCAATATAGTGCAATTCCAAAACCTAACTATCAATATCATACTTAGAACTTTACTAAATAACTACTGTTCTGACTTTCCTGCATCCCTTTAGTGCACTGAGGTTTCTTTACCATGAATCTACTTTGAAACTCAAAATAGGGGAATAGGGGCACCTGGGTGGCTCTGTAGCTTAAGTGTCTGACTTCAGCTCAGGTCATGATCTTGCAGTTCATGGGTTCGAGCCCCACACTGGGCTCTGTGCTGACAGCTCAGAGCCTGGAGCCTGCTTCAGATTCTGTATCTTCCTCTCGCTCTCTGCCCCTCCTCCACTTGAGCGTACACATGTGTGCACTCTATCCCCCCATCCCTCTCAAAAAAAAAAAAAAAAAGCAAAAGAAACTCAAAATAATTCTGTTATACAGTATCCTAAAATACTGATTATTAAATGAATGATGTTAAATGTGATGATTTAGTGGGTCAGAGATTTTTTTTCTCACACTTTCTTATTCATTAAAAATAAATATCCAATGTTAGGAATATAAATTTAGTTTAAATATTTGCCACAAAATTTTAAAACATATTTTTAATCATTGGGAAATGTATTATTTTACATTATGATATTCTTTTTTTTTAAATTATTTTTCTTAATGTTTTTATTTATTTCTAGGAGGGAGAGAGAGAGAGACAGTGTGAGCAGGGGAGGGTCAGAGAGAGAGGGAGTCACAGACTGAAACAGGCTCCAGGCTCTGAGCTGGCTGTCAACACAGAGCCCGACGTGGGGCTCGAACCCACGAACCGTGAGATCATGACCTAAGCGAAAGTCAGACGCTTAACCGACTAAGCCACCCAGGCGCCCCTACATTATGATATTCTTAATGTGAAAAAATGACAATCATTTAACGTCTTTCCTATTTCTCCATCACAAATCTGCTCTAACAATAAAGTAATAAATAATTCTATAACATCTGTATGTTCAATTAGAACATGTATTATGACCTATATGTACATGTAGTACCATCTCATTTTGAAACCATTAACACAGAAATTTTGTATTAAAATCCACAGACCAATAAATCTAGATATAAACTCATCTTAAACTCCTGGCCTTCCCAATATCTTAAGAATTCTTTCTTCATCTTTAAATGGGGCAAAATTTACTTCAAAACTTACTGCAAGCTGATGAAGACATATGGTTCTCACAGTGGTGTCAGTGCTTTCGGGTTGGTTAAAAATAACAGAGGTCGGAGAGGGGGCAAGTTGGCGGAGAAGTAAGGAGCTCCGTACTCGCACTCGGGCCCATACATCACATGGAAAAGACCTGAAGCCATTGGAAACCTTACAAAACCTCAGAGATTGGGAGAAAAAGGACACAGAATCCACGGAGAACGCCTTCTAACGTGAGTGCAAACTGGGGAAGATAAAATCAGGCCGGGATCAGAGACTCCAGGGTCGGAGGCGATCCCCCTCTACCCTCTATGGGGAGTGAGGGGGAAAAGGAGAGTCTGAGACAGAAAAACCTCCTCTCGGGGGGAAAAAACCTCTGCTCGGGGCACAGAAAGACCGTACTTGCCAAATACCTGCACGCCAGGTCCCCTCGCGCCAACTGGTCCCGGGGGGGCGCTGAGCGCACAGACTGCTGCTTTGTGCGGGCTCCTGGTGGCTGGACTTCAGTGTAGTGGCGCGCCTGCCGCCATGGTCCTCCTGGGCGGCTTGGGCCCCTGAAAGAGCCGTGCGTGCGGACACCGAGCGTCCGCACTCCTGGCTGGCTGGGGCTCCGGAGGGGAGGCAAAGAGGTAAAACCTGGGAAATTTGCCTGTGAGTTCGTGTTTCGGGTGACGAGCCATAGAGGGACCTGGTTTTCATCACTCCAGCGGGCTCAGCGCACCTGGCAGCAAGCCTCCGCCCGTGCTCGCCAGCCCGACCCAGAGAAGGAAGCAGCGGTTCTGACTCCACCCCCAGAGCTCGGCAGGGGGCCTGGAATTGCCCGAGGGGGTTGCCTGGGCAGCTGTGTCTAAGGCAATTTCAGCGGGGCACGCGGACTGGGATTTGGAGATTGGGACTGGCCTGGGTTGAAGAGTGCAACCAACTTCGGCTGCGACCCCGGCACGGGGAGTTTACACGCCCAAAAAAGCGAGGTGCAGCGCTTGGTGCAAGAAGGGACTGGAGCACCGTCACTCTCCTCCCCACAACCGCCGAGGCAGAGCTCCCGCCTGAGGGCACTGGATCACGCCACGCCCATCCCTGCCTGAGAGGTGCCCTCCTCCCTTTATTTTGCTTTTCTTTTTTTCTTCTTCTTTCTCTTTTCTCTCTTTTTTTCCCCAGAACACTGACCTGATTAACTCTGGTCGCCAGCTTGCTTAAACAATCACAACGAGTCTATTCTGTAGATGTAAATTCTACACCTACCGACATTTTCAGCTCTTTCTCTCAGGAGTAATTAGACTATACAGTTTCTCTGGATAATTCCAGCATCCTTCTCTCACCTATCCAACCATATTCTACCCTTTAACTCTTTGAAAAAAGCTCCTTATCCCTTCTGCCTGTTCATTCTATTTCCAATTTTGCCTCATCCCCTCCCTGTCTTCTCTCTCTTTCTCTATGCTCTTCAACCAGCACTGCATACACACGGCTATTTAATTGTAGCTGGGAAATACGGTTATATGCTTTAAACCATTCTTTGTCCATCGGTTTTTTTTCCTTTTCTTTTCTCCTTTTTGACCCTTTTATGTATTATATACTCCCAATTAATCGCCCTCCCTCCTCCGTCTTTTCTCTTAACTTTTTTGTTTTCCCTCTCGCTTTGCATGTTAGTGGAATTAGCCTGTACGTTTGTGTGCTCCTGCTCCCTGTGTGTTTGTCTGTCTGTTTTCTTTCCCATGGCTACCTCAAGAAACAAGCCGGAGTACACAAGGTGGAGAGTCCCAAATATCACTACAAATAGGAATATAAAATAACCAAGGTCCCAACAAGAGAGACCAAGAAATACCAGTCAAAAAACACTCTCTGAAAGGATAGACCCTGGACAGTCAAAGAGTCTTCTTGGATATAGCAGCGCTCATAGATACAGAGAGCATAACAGGTCTTTAAATCCAAGAAGAGCCAGAAAGCTAACTAAAATGATGAAACGAAAGAGTTCTCCTCCAAAGAAACTCCAAGAAGAAATGACAGCTAATGAACTGCTCAAAACAGATATCAGCAGCATCACTGAACAAGATTTTAGAATAATAATGGTAAGATTAATAGCTGGGCTTGATAGAAACATAGGGCACATCAAAGAAACTATGGCTACAGACAGAATGGAAAATAAAAATAGCCATGAAGAATTTAAAAATGCAATAAATGAGATACATAATAAATTAGAGGCCTCCAATGCACGGATTGAAGAGGCAGAAAGGAGAATAAGTGATTTAGAAGACACCATGATAGAAAAACAAGAAGCTGACAAAAAAAGAGACAAACTGATCCAGGAACAGGAAAGAAGAATTCGAGAGCTCAGCGATACGGTCAAACGCAACAATATCCGTATCATAGGAATCCCAGAAGAGGAAGAGAGAGGGAAAGGTGCTGAAGGAGTCCTGGAACAAATTATAGCAGAGAACTTCCCCGACCTGGGGAAGGAAGTCAATGTGGAAGTACAAGAGGCTCAGAGGACTCCCCTCAGACGTAACCTGAATCGATCTTCTGCACGACATATCATAGTGAAAATGGCCAAATACAAGGACAAAGAGAGAATTTTGAAAGCAGCTAGGGAGAAAAGGGCCCTAACATACAAAGGGAAACCTATCAGAGTGGTGACAGACCTATCTACTGAAACTTGGCAGGCTAGAAAGGAATGGCAGGAAATCTTCAATGTGATGAACAGTAAAAATATGCAGCCAAGAATCCTCTATCCAGCAAGCCTGTCATTCAAAATAGAAGGAGAGATAAAAACCTTTCCAAATAAACAGAAATTGAAAGAATTTGTCACCACGAAGCCAGCCCTACAAGAAATCCTGAGGGGGATGCTCTGAAGGAAAGGTTGCAAGGAACAAAGATACCAGAGACACCACCACAAACATGAACCCTACAAAAGATACAAAGACTCTAAACCCACATATTTCAATAATAACACTGAATGTAAATGGGCTGAATGCTCCAATCAAAAGACATAGGGTAGCAGAATGGATTAAAAAACAAAATCCATCAATATGCTGTCTACAAGAAACTCATTTTAGACGGGAAGATACCTTCAGATTAAAAGTAAGGGGATGGAGAAATATATATCATGCTACAGGAAATCAAAAGAAAGCCGGAGTAGCGATACTTATATCAGACAAACTGGACTTTAAATTAAAGACAATCACAAGAGATGAAGAAGGGCACTACATAATAATTACAGGGTCCATCCATCAGGAAGAACTAACAATCATAAATGTCTACGCACCGAATATGGGAGCACCTAAATATCTAAAACAATTAATCACAAACAGAAACAAGCTTATAGATAAGAATGTGCTAATAGCAGGGGACTTTAATACTCCGCTTACAGCAATGGATAGGTCAACCAGACAGAAAATCACTAAAGAAATAATGGACTTGAAAGACACATTGGACCAGATGGATCTGACGGATATATTTAGAACTTTACATCCTGAGGCCAGGGAATTTACTTTCTTCTCAAGTGCGCATGGCACATTCTCCAAGATAGATCACATACTGGGACATAAAGCAGCCCTCAATAAATATAAAAGAATAGAGATCATACCATGCACACTGTCAGATCACAATGCTTTGAAACTTGAAATCAATTACAGGAAGAAGTCTGGAAAACCGCCAAAAACATGGAGGTTAAAGAACACCCTTCTAAAGAATGAATGGGCCAATCAGGCAATTAGAGAGGAAATTAAAAAATATATGGAAACAAATGAAAATGAAAACACAACAATTCAAAATCTATGGGATGCGGCCAAGGCAGTCCTAAGAGGAAAGTACATTGCTCTCCAGGCCTATTTCAAGAGATTAGAAAAAGCACAAGTCCAAAATCTAACAGCTCACCTAAAGGAGCTAGAGGCAGAGCAACAAGAACGCCCTAAACCCAGTAGAAGAAGAGAAATAGTAAAAATTAGAGCAGAAATAAACAACATAGAGACCAAAGAAACAATTGAACAGATCAATGAAACCAAGAGTTGGTTTTTTGAAAAAGTAAACAAAATTGACAAACCTCTAGCCAGGCTTATCAAAAAGAAAAGAGAGAGCACCCAAATAGACAAAATTATGAATGAAAATGGACTTATTACAACCAACCCCTCAGAAATACAAGCAATTATCAGGGAATACTATGAAAAATTATATGCCAACAAATTGGACAACTTAGAAGAAATGGACAAATTCCTAAACACACACTCACTACCAAAATTCACACGGGAAGAAATAGAAAACCTGAACAGACCCATAACGAGTGAAGAAATCGAATCAGTGATCAAAAATCTCCCAACAAATAAGAGCCCTGGACCTGATGGTTTCCCTGGGGAATTCTACCAGACATTTAAAACAGAATTAATCCCAATTCTTCTCAAGCTATTCCAAAAAATAGAAGTCGAAGGAAAACTCCCGGACTCATTTTATGAAGCCAGCATCACTCTGATTCCCAAGCCAGACAGAGATCCAGCAAAAAAAGAGAACTATAGGCCAATATCCTTGATGAATACGGATGCAAAAATTCTCAACAAGATCCTTGCAAATCGAATCCAGCAGCATATCAAAAGAATCATCCACCAAGATCAAGTGGGATTCATTCCTGGGTTACAGGGCTGGTTCAACATTCGCAAATCAATCAATGTGATCCATCATATCAATAAAAGAAAAGATAAAAACCATATGATCCTGTCAATAGATGCAGAAAAAGCATTTGACAAAATACAGCATCCCTTCTTAATAAAGACTCTCGAGAAAGTTGGGATAGAAGGAACCTACTTAAACATCATCAAAGCCATCTATGAGAAGCCTTCAGCTAACATCATCCTCAACGGGGAAAAACTGAGAGCTTTCCCCCTGAGATCAGGAACACGACAGGGATGTCCACTCTCACCACTGTTGTTTAACATAGTGCTGGAAGTCCTAGCATCAGCCATCAGACAACAAAAGGAAATCAAAGGCATCAGAATTGGCAAAGAGGAAGTCAAACTTTCACTCTTCGCAGATGACATGATACTCTACATAGAAAACCCGACAGACTCCACCAGAAGCCTACTAGAACTGATCCAAGAATTCAGCCAAGTTGCAGGGTACAAAATCAACGTACAGAAATCGGTTGCATTTTTATACACCAATAATGAAGCAACAGAAAGAGAAATCAAGAAACTGATCCCATTCACAATTGCACAAAAAACCATAAAATACCTCGGAATAAACCTAACCAAGGATACAAGAGATCTGTATGATGAAAACTATAGAAAACTTATGAAGGAAATTGAAGAAGACACAAAGAAATGGAAAAACATTCCATGCTCATGGATAGGAAGAATAAATATAGTTAAGATGTCATTACTACCTAAAGCACTCTACACATTCAATGCAATTCCAATCAAAATTGCACCAGCATACTTCTCAAAACTAGAACAAACTATCCAAAAATTTGTATGGAACCACAAAAGACCCCGAATAGCCAAAGTAATACTGAAAAATAAAACCAAAACGGGAGGTATCACCATCCCAGACTTCAGCCTCTACTACAAAGCTGTCATCCTCAAGACAGTATGGTATTGGCACAAAAACAGACACATAGACCAATGGAACAGAATTGAGAACTCAGAAGTGGACCCAAAAGTATACAGCCAACTGATCTTTGACAAAGCAGGAAAGAATATCCAATGGAAAAAAGACAGCCTTTTTAACAGATGGTGTTGGGAGAACTGGACAGCAACATGCAGAAGAATGAAACTAGATCATTTTCTCACACCATGCACAAAAATCAACTCAAAATGGATAAAGGACCTGAACGTGAGACAGGAAACTATCAACACCCTAGAGGAGAAAGCAGGAAACAACCTCCTTGACCTCCACCGCAGCAACTTCTTACTTGACACATCCCCAAAAGCAAGGGAATCAAGAGCAAAAATAAACTGTTGGGACCTCATCAAGATTAAAAGCTTCTGCACAGCCAAGGAAACAACCCAGAAAATTAATAGGCAACCAACGGAATGGGAAAAGATAGTTGCAAATGACATATCAGATAAAGGGTTAATATCCAGAATCTATAAGGAACTCACCAAACTACACGCCCGAAAAACAAACAACCCAGTGAAGAAATGGGCAGAAGACATGAACAGACACTTCTCCAAAGAGGACATCCAGATGGCCAACAGACACATGAAACGATGCTCAGCATCCCTCCTCATCAGGGAAATACAAATCAAAACCACACTGAGATACCACCTCACGCCAGTCAGAGTGGCTAAAATGAGCAAATCAGAGAACTCTAGATGCTGGCGAGGATGTGGAGAAACGGGCACCCTCCTACACTGTTGGTGGGAATGTAAACTGGTACAGCCCCTCTGGAAAACAGTGTGGAGGTTCCTCAGGAAACTAACAATAGAACTCCCTTATGACCCAGCAATAGCACTGCTAGGAATTTACCCAAGGGATACAGAAATGCTGAGGCATAGGAGCACATGTACCCCAATGTTCATAGCAGCACTCTCCACAATAGCTAAAACATGGAAAGAGCCTAAGTGTCCATCAACAGATGAATGGATCAAGAAGATGTGGTTTATCTATACCATGGAATACTACATGGCAATGAGAAACAATGAAATCTGGCCATGTGTAGCAACATGGATGGACCTTGAGGGTGTTATGCTGAGCGAAATAAGTCAGGCAGAGAAGGACAAATATCATATGTTTGCACGTATAGGAGGATTAGGAGGAACTTGACGGAGGAACAAGGGGGAGAAGAAGGGCGGAAATGGTGGGGGAAAGGGAGAGAGGCAAACCATGAGAGACTCTTGAATGCTGACAAAAACTGAGGACTGATGGATGTGGGGGGGAGGGAGGGATAGGCATGGAGGAGGACACTTGTGGGGATGAGCACTGGGTGTTAAGTGGAAACTAATTTGACAATAAACTATTTGTAAAAAAAAAAAAAAAAAAGAAGAAGAAAAATAACAGCAGTCATGCAGGTGCCCGGAGAGAAAACAATGTCACAGGCAATCCCTAATCGCCATTCACCCACCATCTTCTCTGGGGTCAGATTCTCAGGGGAGGAATAACCATGTCCAAATGACAAAAAAAGACCTAGAACATCCTCAGCTTATCCAAAGACCTCCGCAACTGAACAGATGACGGGGTCTGACTGCCCGACAGGAACAAAGAGCAAACTGTTTAATTCTCTCACGAACAATCCGGACCTTTTTAGATTTATAAAATTTCAACCTAACAAATATTATCCAAAAACCAGGAAAAAAGTTAAGTTACTTGCTAAATCTTCACTAGTAAAGTACTAACTGCATATCTCTAGCACCAAACCAAATGAATCTGAAGTTTTGAAGGTCACAACACTTCAACCTAAGTTCTAAGAACATTAAATATCAGGATATGATAATTATAAGTAAATGAAAATTTAATATCTTACATTTATTGCCAAGATAGAATAATTTTAAAGTATTCCACGTCCAGAAATATTTTTTAAAATGTTTACTTATTTTGAGAGAAAGCACGTGTGCATGAGCTGGGGAGGGGCAGAGAGAGAGGGTGAGAGAGGGAGAGAATCCTTCACAAGCCATGAGATCGTGACCTCAGCCAAAATCAAGAGTCGGACACTTAACTGACGGAGTCACCCAGGCATCCTCAGAAATATTTAATAAGGTTTTGTAACTGTATTGAATCAAGGAGAGCCATCACAAAATATACAGAAATCTTGACAAGATTAAAGACAAATAAAATGTGAAACACACAATGAATAGCACCATTGACTCTCGAACACAGAGTGGATGGGTACAAAGGGATCCTCAAAAGATGAATTGTTCTAACTGATCACCCACATAGAGGGATTTTTGGAAAGGTGAAAATTGGACTTGGGATTTGACAGTTTACTGAAATGGAAAAATTGTAACTAGTTATCAGGAAAGGTCAAGGTGCAGGACCCAGCAAGAAGGAGGCACCAGCCTGTTACGAAATGCAAAGGAGCAATACAGTACCTGTGAGAGGCGGTGGAGTGAGCTAAGTGGTAGGGGGAGAAGTTTGGCAACCTAAGAAATTTTGAAAGAGTTAAAGATCATGGTACTGAATCATATCCTAAAATCGATTTCCCTCTGTCATCTTCTAATTGGCAAATGTCAGGAAAACTCTGCCTAACAAGTGAAATTAATTTACTGAGCTCAATTATTCAAAGCAGTGGCTCTCATGATGTTAACCAAAGAAAGGATGTGTACTCTGAATGTTAAAATTATAACTCCTGTGAAAACTGCCACGCAAAGAACACATTTAGGAGAATGCCCCCATAATAAGATGAATAATTCACTGAATTTGGGGGAGAGAAGCTTCATGGATAAATTTAAAAGCACAAAGTATGGAATGACAGATACACCTCTGTATCTAGTCAGTCACTAAGTTGTATGAATTATTCTCACCTATACTAAGTGAACTGTGATTTCAGCCCATAATAAATTTTATTCAATAAATATTTAACTTTACTTTTGGGAGAATTAGATCTCTAATTATAAAATTGGACTAGATCAAATCTTGAGGATCCTTCCAGATTTAAAACAATCTGACTCCGGGTGGACCTCCAGTCTTCCAGACATTAACTCATTCATACCTTGGTTATGCATCAGAAAGCTTGTTCATGTGGTGCTGTGAAATGCCCCCAACCCGTGTGCATAAGAAGGCTGTCCATCTTTGTCCAGTGTGGGAACATAATATTCCACCAACAGTGCTTCCAATAGCTTCATGTGTATTTTAATAACCGGGAGATCTTAAAAGGCTGATTTGAATTCAGAAGATCTAGGATGAGGAACGAGATCCTACATTGCTAACAAAATCTCAGGTAACGTAAATGCTGCCGGTCCATGGACCATACTCTGAGTAGCAAAAAGGCCTGAGATACTTTGGAGGTATCAATGGTTTAGGCAGCAACAGCAGCTTACACCAGATTTCTTAAAGTTTGCAGAGCAAGAGCTCAAGAAATTTATATTCTAGATCAAAGGGTGGCTGGGTGGCTCAGTCAGTTAAGCGTCTGACTTTGGCTCAGATCATGATCTCACGGTTCATGAGTTCAAGCCCCACATCAGGCTCTGTGCTGACAGCGAGCTCAGAGCCTGGAGCGTGTTTCAGAGTCTGTGACTCCGTCTCTCTCTGACCCTCCCCTGCTCACGCTATCTCTCTCTTTCTCAGAAATAAATAAAACATTAAAAATTTTTTTTGAAGAAAAAAAATGAAATGTATATTCTAGATCAAATCTAAAGCCTATTTGCCAGTTCAAGTCCCCTGTAATGAAAACAGAACTTCCATTCATTGCTAATATTTCATTCTAGGTCCATAATAGAAAGGAACCTATATCTACATGTCATTTATGGAGTTCTCAGAAAATACAAGTTATAAAGAACTATGTTCTAGGTCAGAAGCTATAGTGCTGATCTTAGGGCTCATTCACAAAAATTCACTTTATCCCTTAACAAGACATAACTGAAATCCAATTCTTACTATATGGAGTTTATTTTTAATCATTAAGAATTGGCTGGTATCATTATTTTTGTTTGGAAAAAAATTCATGAATATTTTAAAGGTGCTCTACAAGAATTAGAGGCCATACTTGTTGATTTAAAAGAGTGAGAGAGAGAAAGGGGGGGGGGAGAGAGAGAGAGAGAGAGAGAGAGAGAGAGAGAGAAGGTGCCTATTGCTAAGTTAGGATATTTAAAAACCAAAAATATTACAAAAAGTCAGCTACATACTTACAAATACATTTAACTGTATCAATAAGTCAGTTTGAAATTTAGACCATAATTTCCCATTTAAAAATGCTGTTGTCCCTAGGATTGATCACAACGCATACTTAAAGTAGTAAGATGGTTAAAATATTGAGCTTGCATTGCCAAAATATAGATTTGAAAAACTTAATAATAAAAAGAAAATACTGCAATTGTAAGAGAAATTATTTTTCAATTTACCTTAGATGTTAGCGTTTCAGAAAGGATGTTTGCGGATGAGGAGGGATGTACTGGAGATTTCTGTTTCCTCCCACAAATGCTTTACATTCTGATACATTACTTTAGTTCAAGACTATTTTTTCTCTTAGGACAGAACTCTACCCTTGCATGGTTTCTATACATTAATCACAACCTAAAGATATTTTGCTTTTTAAACTATCAAGCCAATCACATTATTTGCTGTTTATCGATGGCGAGGTAAAAAGGAAAGGGAGTAGAGATGTTTCTGAAGGCAAACCTTGGAAAAGAAACAGGAGAAAACAATTTGTTGCAGGGGTTATGACCTCTGTGCCTCTGAGAAAGAGACTCCCTATAGTGGGAAATGTGACATGCAAGGCAGAAAAAGTGGAGAGCACACAAATACATGACCTCATACAGGAGAAAACAGGGTTTGGGAAACACTGGGTCAGAACTGTCTTCACTGGTCTAGACAGAAGTTGGAAAAAGTGCAGGTGATGTTTCAGAGAGTAGGTGACACATGCATTGAGCTTTGAGAGATAATCAGTTCACCAGTAGTTGAAGATGGAATTTGAAACAGAAAAAAAAAAAAAAAAAGCATTTCCAAAGGGCCAAGATATGAATATGGCGGAATGTGCTCAAAGATTGTCAAATGGTGTTGCTGGAGGGCAAAGTGCCAGGGAGAGTAAGAGTATTAATAGACTTCAAGGGTCCACGAAAGGCTCTAAGGTTCATATAATATACCCTTTATATAACAAAATACTATGGAAAGAATTAAGCAAGGGTAAACATCTCCCGATTTCTTTATGGATCAAACACTCTGGTATTATAGAGAATAGACTGGATGGCAGAAAGACTTAGAGATAGGGAATGTGCTATGAACAGAATGTGGAAAGTTTCAGTTCCGTAGCCATTGGGAAAAAACAACAACAAAAAGTAGTGGTGGAGGGAGTGTGGTGTATTGATTTTCAAGCTACGAGAAAAGTAAATAAGGACCACTTAGTGATAGCTTGGTTATTGGAATACAAGGGGTGTTGGGAGGATATTGCAAAGACTTGGAAGTTTCTTGATTGGTAGAGTGGGTAGACAGGGAAAAAAGGACATGGTTGGTTAACACTCAGACACACTGCATGTGAACTACCTGTAGGATATCCAAGCAAATATGTATTTGAAAGACAGTAAGATACCCAAATCTGAATCATGAGGAAGAGGCTGGCTAGATATCATGAACATTTGGATGTTTAAATCAAGATAGTAGACTAAATCTTCCCAAGAGGACACGAGGTATGAAAAGGTAAAAGAGAGTCTAGAATCAATATTTAGGAAACACCAAAATTTAAGGAATGGACAGAGTAAAAGGAGCCAATAGAGGAGCTTGGAAAATGTTCAGAAATGCACTTAGCAAGCAGAGAAAGTAGTGTCAAGAGTTCACTGAGAAGAGAGTAGCCATCGATGTCAAGTGCTACACAGAGATGAAATGACAAGCCCACTGCAAAGGGGCCTTTGGATATCACCATTAGGACTGATCTTAGCAAAGTAAAATGAGAAATCAGATTTCAGTAGTCCGATGAAAGAATGGAGGAGCTGCAAAAAGCAATGAGCAAGATGGTTCCTCACAGACCTTCCAGTGAGAATAAAATTAAGTTGTATCTAGATGGGGCATAAAATTCAAAGAGGGTTGTTTGTTTGGACAGAGCAGACTTGAGCACAGTAATATACCAAAGGAAAGGAAACATTTGAGAAAATGGGTGCAAAGCACAGAAAAGAGTGAAGATAACTGAGGTAGGGGATAATGATTCAGGGCAGAGAAAGAAGGTTGCTTTTCAAGGGGAATCCTGTCAGAAGACTGTGTATATTATCTGGATTAAACCTATGAAATCACTTCTTCATATTAGCTGTTTCTGTGAATTTAGTTCGTATCAAATTATCAAATGCCAACATCTGAAATTTAAGAAATAAAAAAGTTTTCCAAATATCAAACGTAAGGAACTCTATAAATCAATTTGACCTTCCAAGGATACAAGATTTCCTTCTCTTATTTTAGCTTTACTATAAAACAGATCTTATTGATGAACTAGAGTATAATGGTTGGCCTCCTTACACAATAAAAAGAATTTAGAGGTACTAAAGAGTAGGTAATGGATTTTCTATTTTCATGCCATAATTATATCTCCCAAAATGCATCTAAAAGTCATTCAACTGAATGTCTTCAAACACATCTTTTGAAATATCTAAGATTAGGAATTTTTAAGGAAATACTTTCTAAATTATCTATTTTTCTGTCTCTAAACTGATTACTATTAAAATCACATTTGAAAAACCTTATTTAATTGATTTTATTCTTAAAATAAGAAGGCACAGCCATTTTCTTTTTTGTCTGTGCTTGCATTTTGTTTTTAATAACTCAGGCTAACTTAGAAAATGCTGAATAGAAAATAGGCTAACATTTTAAAATAGAAATACAGAGGAAGTTACACTGTAACATCTGTTCTATCTGCTTACCTCAAAATGTGAAGATACGTTAAATCAGATTCCCAATGTGCTTTGTTTTATTTTATTAAACAAGAGTTTGGGGAAGATCACAAGAAGATTCACTGAACAAAGAGTGATTAAGGCAAAAGATGAAAATCAGACACATTTCAACATGTTGGGAAATGTCATTATTATGTCATCAAACATAACCAAAGTTATTTCATAGGACTTGTGTACTTGCATTTACAAAAAGAAACTATACATATTAGAGACCATGTATATTCATTCTAGCTATAGATATTTAAAATTATTAGTTTTTCACTTGTTTTTCTGAGTAATGTGGGCTTTGTCTTGGTCATTCCAAAGTATCTATCTGAGTGGAGGTTACAATTAAGTAACTGAGGGTTTTGTGTGGATTTAGTAAGGGATTCAAAGAGGAAGAAGAGGACACCTGGGGGGCTCAGTCCGTTAGGACTCCCATTCTTGGTTTCAGCCCATGTCATGATCTCCTGGTTCGTGGGTTCGAGTGCTGATGGTGCGGAGCCTGCGTGGGATTCTCTCCCCCTCTCTCTGCCCCTCCCAGGTTCGCTCGCTCGCTCTCTCTCAAAATAAATAAACTAAAAATAAATACAAAGAGAAAATATAATGTAATATTCATCTTCCTTCATCCAAAATGGGATTTTTGGATACCAACTTGAAAGAAAATACTGTCTCCCATTTTAGGAAACCAAGGGACAAGCTCATTGAGCTGACCGTATAGCTTTAAAATAAGGGAGATCCAAAAGTATTAGATATGATAAATAAGAGAGTCTATTCCTTTTATGTCTCAAAAGAGGGCAAGAGAGGAAAACAAACAAGACTGTCTCACATATGAACTGCTTTTGCCTTCTCTGTTCTCTGTCTAGAGAAGCAGCAGCTCATTAGATTAGCGAGGGTGAAGTTGAGGGGAACGCAGGGGTCTTGTTTCTTGGTTCTTGTTCAAGACTCTGAAAAGCGACCGCCTCTCAGGCTGCCCTAGACAGCGAAGACACATGGCCTTGGTAGGAGAGCAGTGCCAGATAGAAGGGGAGGCCTAAGGTTTAATCTGCTGATTAGCCTTTGGCGCTTGTGTTGTCTCAAAGAAAGCAGAAGCCACTGACAGTCTGGCAGGGGCGCCTACCTCTGAGAGGCTCCATAATGAAGGGAGGCTGCAGAGCAGACGGTTCCGTGGATCAAAGTGGACAGGTATCCAGCTCTCAGAGGAACAGAGGGCAGCAGCAGGAGGGGACGGGAGGGCAGGTTGGCCAGCGCTACAGGACACACTGGCTGGGATGAAATGCAACAGATGACAACTTACAGCAGCTAGACTCCAGCCATCAAATAAACGCCAGCAGGGGAGCACCAACCAAATGGATGAAGAAAGTGAGTCAGGGGAGCCAAGGCTTCTCTTCTGCCTCAAAGATACGTAAGCTGACCTCTCCCTGATGTTGAAGAGGTTATGTGAGAGATCTGGCTTTCCTGGCCTAAGACAGACTGAAAAGGACTGTTTCAAGTTTTAAATGCTATCTGCCATTTAGTTCACTCTTTCCCACTACTTTTCCGTCCTGCTCCACTATCAGCCTTCCCACCTCAGACCTGAAGAGTCCGATGCCTCAGCTGTTCAGGCTGAAATCTTCATTATCATCTATGACTCTTCTCTTTTCCTCAAATTCCCCAACTACACTTACATTCTCTTTTGCCCGCTCTATGCCAGTCACACTGGCTTCTGTGCAGCTCCTCAAATAAGCTGGACATTTGGCTGCCTCAGGGCCTTTGCATGTGGGCCTCCCTCTGCCTGGATGCTCTTCTCCCAGATAGGCATGTACATTTTCTTTCATTCTTTGCTCCAAGAGCACTTTCTCAATGAAGCCTACCCTGATGATCTTATTTAAAATTACACTTTTCCTTTACCAGCATCCCTTTAGCCCTTTAAGTCTCCTTTGTATGCCTTTTCCTATAGCAATTATTATCTTCTAACGCACTTCATAATTTACTCAATTTGTTTTTGTCGATCACCTGTCTCCTGCCAGTAAAATGTAACCAATACAGCTCTGGGGATTTCTGTGTATTTTATTCACTGCTGTATCTCTAGTTCCAAGCCAACAACCACCAGCATTACAAGGAGGGACTCAACAAATATTTGTTGACTGGTTGATTACCAAAGGTGTAAGATTCAAGAGGAAAACCAGATTATGGACCAAATTAAGGAAATCACCTTTTTTCTCACACATCCATTTGCCCTTGACATTACAGGTGCTCAAAAGTGATTTATTTATTCCTCATGTATACACACTCCAGATCACATTCTTACTGGTGCCTTTCCCACATTCCCCAGTGTAGCTCCTGGACTAAGTGATGTCTAATTAAGAGTAAAATCAAAACTATGAGCGATATTTAAAAATAGCAGCTAACATTTGCTGAATACTTCCTAGCTACTGTTTGAACCAGTTTTTCATGTATTGGCACATTTGATGCAACAATCCTACCAGCTGGACAATATTATTGATGCAACTTAACAAATGAAGCAACTAAGGAACAGAGAGGTTGGGAAACTTTCCCAAGGTCACAAAGCTGGAGAACCTAGGCAGTGAGACTCCAGGGCCCCTGTTCTTTTTTTATTTTTTATTTTTTTTAATATTTTTTTTATTTTTTATTTTTTTAATTTCTAGGAGAGAGAGAGCGTGAGCAGGGGAGGGTCAGAGAGAGAAGGAGTCACAGACTGAAACAGGCTCCCGGCTCTGAGCTGGCAGTCAGCACAGAGCCCGACGTGGGGCTCGAACCCACGAACCGCGAGATCATGACCTAAGCGAAAGTCGGACGCTTAACCGACTAAGCCACCCAGGCGCCCCTCCAGGGCCCCTGTTCTTAACTGCACCCTGGGGCTCATGCATTTCCACAGGTTGCTTGCATACCCTGCAGCAACCCCACCCCTCATTTTCCCCACTGTATTAAGAGCTATTTCTTTTAAATCAAGCAAAAAAAGTCTCAGAGAGGTACAGTAACACAAATACATAAAGCAAACCACTAACAAAATATCCACACACAGCAGGGTTTGTTTTTTTTTTAATCACATAAATGTCACCACCTAAACATGTACCCTCAAAAAAGATAATTTGTTTGTTCATTTGTCTTTACTATTCTTATGGTAACTTAGAAGAACAGAACTAAGGGAAAAGTTATTACAATAGAGAGTAAAAATGTACGGATTGACACATGAAGCAAGAAAAAGAAGGTCAGAAATAAAAAGTTAAGGAAAATCAATCACTACTGTGTTAAAACAGTGAAACCTTGGAAAAGTCACTTATCCTTTCTGGGTTCAGTCTTTCATTTCTAATAAAGATAGTTATGAACAATAAGGTATAAAGGGACCCTCCCAGTTCTCAAAACTGTGATTGTCTCTAAGTACAAATTAAGTTGTGTGTGTAAGTTCTCTAGCATCTACCGAGAGCCTACATTCCCAACTGTGAACTTGCCTTCGGTTATTGATGATTTCCAGAGGACTCTGTGTTTTTCATGGCATATTTAAAAACATTTTTGGTGAGCAATATCCGTCTTTAAGAATTTATTCAGGTCCTATTCTAATTTAAAATTTCAAAAATAAAGGCTAAAAAAAACCCTAAATCTAAAAACTAGGAAATCAGAAAAAACTATTTACTGTGTTTACTATTCTAACTAGATTTGATGTCTGATTTTCTTATAACAGTAATTTGCCATTCAAAAATATTAAAATCAATGTAATCTATTTTTCAGCTTTTTATTGTGAGATAATTATAGATTCACATGCAGCTGTAAGAAATTATAGAGACTGATGTCTTATGCTCTTGGCCCAGTTTCCTCCAACAGCACCATTTCGCATAACTAACATTCAGTATCACTACCAGGAAGCTGACCTTGGATACAGCCCAGAGACTTTATCCAGATTTCACCAGTTTTTACCTAGACTCGTGCGTGCGTGCGTGTGTGTGTGGGTGTGGGTATGTGGTGCGTGAGTGTGTGGTGTATTTAATTCCATGCAATTTTATCATGTGCAGATCTGTGTAAACAATCAGCATCAACACAGTCAACCCACAGGACAGCTGTGTAAAGATCCCTCCTATTCTTTTATGGTCACAGCTACACCCTATCTCTCTATTTTCTTTTTTTTTTTTTTTTTGTCTTTGTCTTTTGAGAGAGAAAGAGAGAGAGAGAGAGAGAGAGAGAGAGAGCAAGCACTAGAGAACATGAATGGGGGAGATTTTTGGGGGGTGGAGAGGGAGAGAGATACAAAATCTTAAGCAGGCTCCACGTACACCACAGAGTCCCACAAAGGGCTCCATTTCACGACTGTGGGGTCATGACCTGAGCCGAAATCAAAAGTCAGATGCTTAACCAACTGAGCCACCCAGGCGTCCCTCTGTTTTCTTTTAAAATAAGAGAAACCAAAGAAAATTGTTTGGGAAAGAGCATCTTAATTTAGATTCAACCCACAAAAGGATTATTGATAAAACTTTAAACTACAGAATTAAGGAACTATTTAGACTACCAAGCCAGATGCTTATGTAATGGGAAAAACACACTAAAAATAACACCTTTATTTCTTACCGCACAATTAAATTTAGAATGACAGTATCTCTGGGAAATAATTTCAATATGTAGCCCTATATCATGAGAAGATTTTTCCAGACATTACACTGGGATTTAAGCAGCCAGTATTCATTTGAAAAATGAAGAAAGCCATAGGGCAAACATTTCAGTCAAAAAGTTAACATTTTAGCCAAAAGAATATTCAAACTAAATTTTCTAAGAGGAAAAAAGAGGTAACATACGTTATATAAAATTTAGGGTTTAGTTATTTGAAAATAACATTATCCTTATCTTTTAAAGGTAGCTGCTATAACCCTAAAAATTTTAATAGTTTTAATAGCATATTCAAATACTATCAGGCAGTCAGTATTCACATTTCCCTGACTTTTTTTTTTTAAATGTTTGTTCCTCTGAATCACAATCATGCAATGCAATTTCACTCATTACACTGACAGATGGGCCTTTTCAGTGCCTTTTAATCTAGATTCTCCCTCCAGCTCGTTTACTCCCCTTGTACTTTTTTTTTTGTCAAAGAAAACAGATCTTTTGTCCTGTAAAGTTCCCACTGACTGAATTCTGCTGATTGAAATGATTCCTATGTATTTACTAGAAATCGGTAATTAGATCTAGAGCCTTGATCAGACTGGATTCTGTGTGTACATGTAGGAGAGAAAGGGGCAAGATTATTTCATAAAGAGTCAAGAGCATGGTGGTTGTGAAAAACAACTCAAAATTTTTAACACTTCCCCAATGAGAAATGGGAAGCATGGGAGGCTGTGAGGAGGGACAGTCCCCCCTCCCTGAACATGGACAAGCTTGTGACTAGTCTGTAACCGACCGCATGCAGGGAGGTGATGCTGTGTCCCCTCTGATGCTACATGAGAAAGCAATGCAGCTTCTGCACAATTCCCTGGGACTCGTGCTAGGAGCCCTGAGGCTGCCAGGCTGGGAGGAAACAGAGTCATGTGGAGATTCTCTCGCAGGCAATTAGTCTTCAAGGCATCCCAACCCACATACCAGACAGCGAAAGGGGCACTTCTCTTCCGTGCTGCACACACCTGCATTGTGAGTGCACCACCCTTTCTTCAACTAGCTCCCTCCTGATGGACAAAGCATTATTTCCAGTCTTTCGCTATTAAAAGTAATACTATGGGGCGCCTGGGTAGCTCAGTCGCCTAAGCTTTTCACTGTTGCATGTTGGCCATGTAGCCTGCTTAAGATTCTCTTTCTTTCTCCGTCTCTCTGCCCCTCCCCACCTCCCAAAAAAGTAATGCTGTGATAAGTAGTGTTATGGATTGGGCTTTTTGGATTGTTGCCACTGTATCTCTGACATAGATTCCTAGAAGTAGGACTGAGGAGTTGAAAGTAAATGCTTGCAAAAATCAACTAGATTCAAAGTTACCTTCCAAGGAGTCCTAACATTTTGCATTCCCACAGTTTCCTCACAGTTCTCAGATTCACAGAAATTCTCACACATTTGGACTTTTTAATAATTGTTTATATATTAGGGATAACACCTCTTGTCTATTATAAGACTTGCAAATATTTTTCCCAGTTTGCAAATTTGCTTACGGTGGGGGGTTTTCAGCCATTTAAAAAAATTTCTGTACAACAAAATTTACCCACTGTTTTATTCCTTAAAGCTTCTGCATCTGAGCTAGTGGTAGGTAACTTTTGCCTACTGCCAGACTATAGAGGCATTTACTCAGGCTTTTTCTAGTATTTGCATAATTTTATGTTTAACGTTGAAATCTCTGATCCATTTTAAATGTAATCTGGTAGGTGATGTCAGGAATGGACTTAACTTTATCTTTTTCGATATAGATATCCAGTTATCGCAGCACACTCATTAAAAAGTCTAACCATTCCACTGATTTAAAATGTCAGCATTACTTTAGACTAACCTTATTCAAATTTCTGGGTCTATTCCTGAATTTTCTATTCTGTTCCACTGGGCTTTCTAGTAAAAAAAAAAACAAAAAAAAAAACAAAAAAAAAACTTATTACAAAGGTTTAGAACCACCCTTTTCCTATGCTCTTCTTTTTCAGGATTTTGTTGGATATTCTGGCTTTTTCATTCTTCCAAATGATTTTTCTAATCAGTTATGTAAAGCACCAGTTTAGAAAAATTTTTTTAATGTTTGAGAGAGAGAGACAGAGAGAGACAGAGCGCAAGTGGGGGAGGGGTAGAAACAGAAGGAGACAGAATCTGAAGCAGACTCCAGGCCCTAAGCTGTCAGCACAGAGCCTGACATGGGGCTCAAAACCACGAATTGTGAGAATGTGACCTACACCAAAGTCAAACACTTAATTGCCTGAGCCACCAGATGCCCCTAAAGTACCAGTTTTAAAAAAAGAACCAAATGCAAAAAGGGGAGAGAGAGAGAGACAGAGAGACAGAGATTGTATGTGTATAGAATTGTACTCAATTCATAAATTAAGAATAAATGATACCTTTATGATATCTGAGTGTTCCTAGCCAAGAAAATGGATACTTTCTTCCAGTATTCATGCCTCCTAGTACACTTCTACATCTTTTAGGTGTGTTCTACATTTTTCTGCATATGTTTTTGACATTTCTTGCTAAGGTTAGTTATACCTAGGTATTTTATTTTTTATTTTTTTGATAAATAAGTAGGGTCTTCACTTCTCTTTTATTGACTGAATTTTTTTCCTGGATGGTTCAGTTTCTTACTATCAACAATTTTGATAGTTTGCAAATGAGATGTCACACGGAACATCTGCCTTCTTTAGAGATGCCACCTGATCTGTGGAGGGTCCTCTAATTGGAGACAGCTCACTAAGAAGTAAAGCATAATCTGGAGCTGGAAGAAATTCGTAATGGGATCAATACATATTTCTCATTTGCTCCTATAACCAATTCATAACCACAAATAGATGGTCATACTCCCATTGCATACTATAGAGCAATATGTCAAATCTAAACACTGGGAGACCGAGAACAAGAGATTCGCTGAAGCAGGAATTCCCTTGGGAAAAAGTAGTCAGCACAGCAATGAATTCTAGGCTAATAATTACTTTTGAATTCTGACCTTTGGGTGGAAGAAATGTGTATTCTACGTATAGCTGCTTACAAAATAATAGCTATTTACAAAAAAAACAGCTATTTGTTAGGGATAGGTATGGACAATCTCAGAATGATGGAATCATATGATAAACTGGTGCAAACATAATCTCCATCACTAAAGGGTTTTAAACATAGGCTAAACAGTTTTTATGTTCTTCTTATCAGCCACACTTGATAATTAGTTACTAGGTAATAGAACTTATTGACTTTATGTTCTCATGTAAGATCCCACAATTATACCATGAATTCAGTATATCATATTAGCATAGGATAGAAGAAAAGTTAAATTCTGATTAAACACTCAGAAAACAAACAAGATATACCTATTCTCATCTATTTCAGGGTCGAGTGGATCATACACATCTCTGCACAACCTACCAAAGTAGCAGTAAAAAAATATTGTTGTAAAAGGTAACAAAAACTTGTCTATTTCATAAAACCCAGAGGCACGTGGGTGGCTCAGTTGGTTAAGCATCCAACTTTGGCTCAGGTCATATTCTCGTAATTTGTGAGTCCAAGCCTCATGTTGGGCTCTGTGCTGACAGCCCAGAGTGTGGAGTCTGCTTCAGATTCAGTGTCTCCTTCTCCTTCTGCCCCTCCCTGCTCATGCTCAGTCTGACTCTTAAAAATAAACATAAAAAAGATTTTTTTTAAACTAATTTCTTGGACTTTTTTCCCACAAGTTATTTTGGAATATTATATATATATATATATATATATATTAAATTAATAGATACTTCTATTTACATACTTTCATTAAGTAGTATTCAACTGAATATAAAATAAAGCAAGTCACTAATAATTGAAAGTTGGTGTCAACATCAACCTGCCTGAATTCCCCAAAGCTACTCAGGAATTTCATAGCATATATATTCCATTGACTTTATTTGGATATTTTCTTAAACGGAATAAAAAAAAAATCAAAACTGATTTAGAATAACTAGAACTGGCACATGCAAACTACACAAAACATTGACAAAGAACAATTTTAAGACCGTAATGTGATCCTGGAAAGAAACCACCTGATATCCAAATTGTCCAATAGTTTTTCTTCTTTAAAATGATACAAAACATTATAGGCTAAAATCATTAACTTGAACACTCTGGAGCATCAAAGTAAATCTTGATAACTCCCCAAATGTAACAAAATCCATCCTCTTTAGGAAACAAAGTATGGCACCCCCAAAAAACAAAACAGTCCTTTAGGCTTGCATGAAAAGCTATCTAATTTTGTTTTTTTGATCTCCAGAAATGGTTTTCACTCTTTCTGTAGATTGAGTTAAATGTTGTACTGAAGCAATATAAAGTCAATAAATTCACGGCGTTAAATGTTGTACTGAAGCAAAATAAAGCCAATAAATTCACGGAGGACACCTTTCCTTTTCAAAATCAGTCCTTTATTACTAGTTCTTTTTCTTTCTAATGAAGGAAAAAGAACACTCCCTTTCAAGTATGGTCTGAAGATTGACATATGAGACTAGGCCATATACATGCATACACATACAGTGTGTGTGTGTGTGTGTGTGTGTGTGTGTGTATGTGTGTGTATACACCTTGGTGTTTATGTATATTATTTTATCCCCCTAATAGGACACTTATATAACACCAAATAATACATAAAAACAATCATTCTCCCTTCAAACATAAGCAAGAAGCTAGCGTAAGAGAAAATAATGAAATTGTAGTACTAATATATGTGTTTTTTTAAAATGGAGTGAAAATAATTCCACAGGCCTAGTGGTATTTATCTATTTAAGTATTTTCATGCCAATTCACTTTTGATTATCTTATTCTACTACAAATATAAGTACCTGAAATTAATTTGTTCATTCTAAGTCCAGCAACTATACCTGGCCATCCTAAGGAATTAGTGCATAAGAGCGTAATTCAATAATCCTCTTTAGAAAGAAACTTTTTACTTTGCAACTTAAAAAAATTGAATATGAGAGGGTAGAAAAGTTTGAAATACAAACACTAGTATTAAGATCTGTCTCCAACACAGTAAGGAGTTTGAGACAATAATTTTAAGAAAGAAGTAGTGCACACCTTCTCTAAAGAGCTCAGTTGACATGTCTCAATTTTATACTGGAGCCTCTTGATCATTTTAACTTCTGCATTCCCAACTGATTCTATCAGATCCAACAGGCTGTCCTTAACATTTTCAGGAATTTAAAAGGGGGCCCATGGCCAGTGGCCTTCCTTTTCCACCCGACTCCAACTAGCACCAAGGGGACTCAGCCATGAATGTGGAAACCACTGCACACATCCAACAACTACTTTTCAACCCCCTCTTGGGCCCAGAGGTACTCACACTGTCCTTAAGAAGATGTGTCTAGGAAAGGGCCTGAAATTTTCCTCTATGCAGCCTCTGGCAATTTGCACAGGGAATTCTGGAGTCTAGTAGCCAGAGCAGGGTCTAGGAAAGGAGATACTAAGGCTATGAGTGGTTAGTCATGTTTCCATGCACCCATATACTCCTCATCCCATAGGAGGGTGTTCTAAAGCACAAGGCCCAAAGCAGGCACTCAGGTGTATACTCAAGGGGCAGCTAGAGAACACAATCATCATCAAGACTTATACACTTGCTCAGTTAGAAACCTCCTTAAAATTCTGCCAATCAACCTATGTCAGTCAGAAACATATCAACTATCCCATCATTAATGTTCTAATATGACAACCATGTCACTGGCCAGGCTGCATTTTCCCTGCACCTTGTATTCCCCAGTAGATCCAGCTCCGGCTGGACCAGCAGACTACTTCCAAATTTCACCTAACCTACAAAGTCTAAACTGCAAATGTAAGATGACCTAAACTCCATCTTTTGCCCCAACCTATCTGGAAAGAATACCAAAGTTAAATTTAAACATATCACCAGGGTAGTTTAGGTAGACACGGGCATACTAGCAGGTTGAATAACACTATAGGCCCTTGTTAGTACTAATAACAAAGTAGCTATCCAGTAGGGCACTTTATGTGTGGCCTGACAGGTAAAGAGCAGTTTCCCCACTGCTGCTTGCATTAGCCTACAAATAAGTAAGAGGAATCATCATACTCACTCTCACTCACTAGAAAACATTTGGCTGTTGATGTAAAACATTCTTCATAAACTAACATCAAACACATTTCATCTTATCTTATTCTTCCTCTCCTACTATTCATCTGCTGAAATTTACTCCTGCTTCTCATCTAAGGAACCTGTTTTCTATTTGTGCCTTCCTGAATTCTGTCCTATTTCCTGGGCAAAGATGGCCTTTTCAGAATTCTAAGACTTTGTGTAGGGTGTTTCCTTTGGCTCCTTCTTCACCTGGCAAATCTGTATTTAAACTTCAGAGTCCAACTGAAATGCTTTTCAGTTCCCTGACCCATCCATGTAGAGCTAATGCCTTCATTACATGTGTATACAACACTTGATTATTATCTACAGCCATAGGTACAATGGGGCATTGAAGTGAATCCATGGACTAGTGGGCTATAATCTCCTCGAGGGGAGGGACATGGTCTTGCTATTCTTTGAATCTTCCCAGTCATGCTCAATAGGTTTATTTTTGTGTAGGTATTTAATGCATAAAATGTTTTTAAATACAGTAACTTCTGTTCAGCATCATTTGTAAGTATCGGATAAAAGAGAAGTTTGAAAATAGTGTCAGTGATTTTGTTTCTAATTTTATCTAGATTGTATTCTTCATCCTACAAGTACCTATTTGCACAGAGAATTAAGAGTCAGCTGCATGGAAAATCCTGGTTATTAGAAACTATGTAAAAGCAACTGGAGTCTAGCCGTTCAGGGCTGCCGTTTCCTGTTTTGTTTCTCAGCACCTAGTGTTTACTCCCTTGCTCTGCTGAGTGGTGAAAAAGTAGGGAATTCAATTCAATGAATATTATTTATTCACATGGGATCCAATTTTAATATTCTGCAAAAATACAGGTACTCGTAACAATACTGAATACTGTATCCTTTTTCAATATAGCAGAGGCCAGCAAAATACCAAAACGTAAGTCTCAGACACCTAACTGTACAATATACTCCTCCCTAGATAAGTCTATGTTTTCTTTAGGATGTATGTATAGAATTGGAATTTTAAAATGTTTACATGGATTGCATCCCTTCATGTGACGCTCGCACGCATACACACACACACACACACACACACACACACACACACACACACAGCTATTTCTCTCATTAGGAATTACACACCACCATTCTGAAATGGGAAAGGCACCAGAAGGAAGCCTATTCCTGAAAGGATGTTATGTATATGGAGCATTAAGGTGTGTTTCTACACACATGTATGCACACAGGAGTGCATGTATGTGTGCTGATCCAACCAAAGTATAGAAGACTGATATAGTCGTAACTTAGAATCCACTAATATCAGGAAGAACAGATCTAGAAAATTACCCAAGCTCTTTCGTATGTTCTCTGCTGACTACAGCTATATCACTTCAAAGTCCCCATAAAACCAATAACTAAGAACTGCGGTTCCAGCCCTTTACAAGCTTTACCCACACCCCACACCTGAGAATAATAAAACCACAATGTAGAAAGAGCAAATCAACACCTTAAAAAACATGGAACATTTGAAGAAGAGCAATACTGTCCAATCAGTGACATTATCAAAAGGCCAGTCCCACCTTAAAACATGAGTCATCAGGGCATAAAAAGAGTCTTCCCACATACTTTATCCTATGAAAACTGGCCTCAGCCATAATTTGGAGAATATATAAATTCCTACCCTCCCACAAGTCAGTAAGTGAGAAAACATATATATGTTTTCTGTCTGGTCTACTAGGCAAGGGCAAAGCACATACAATTAAAAAATAAAAAGTTAATTTCAAACACTGATAAAAGCAATAAAGAAAATATATGAAAATGTAAGAGCAAGTTGGAATTACTGAAGAAGGCTTTTCTGTGGATGTGACACTGATGTCAGAATGACAAGGGGGCACTCGGGTGGCTCAGTCAGTTAAGTGTTCAACTCTTGGTTTCAGCTCAGGTCATGATCTCACACTTTGTAAGTTTGAGCCCTGTGTCAGGCTCCACGCTGACAGCACAGAGCCCACTTGGTATTCTCTCTCACTCTTTCTCTGACCCTTTCCCGCTCACTCTGTCTCTGTCTCAAAAGAAATAAATAAACCTTAAAAAAAAGAAAAAGAAAAGAATAATGAGGAGTTAAAGGCTGTAAAGAAGAGCACTCCAAAAGAAGGACTGAGTACAAACAGACCAAGGGAAGAATGAGTCTGGCAGACCCAAAGTCAGTAAAATAGAGATGCAAAGGAGTAAGAGTATTATCAGTAGAGAATATTAAGCCAAGGGGGTCCTTGATCTATTTCACATGACAGTCATTTAGTTGCTGTATCCCCTTGGGCAAATTACTTAACTTCTCTGTGCCTGAGTTTCCCCATCTATAAAATGGAGACAATAACAGCACCTAGCACATACAGTTGTGGAAAAGATAAAATGGGTTAACATTTTAGCACTTGGGACAATGCTTGGCACAGTAAATTGTAAAGTGAGTTTGCTATTTCATTAGCATTAATATTATTTACGTTATCCATAATTTAAAAATAATCACTCTGGCTGGTAGATAAAGCAAACCGCTGCGTGAGTAGAAGAGTGTAGACAGGTAAAGCAGCCAGAAGGTCAATGCAAAAATGTCTAGGCAAGAGTTGACTCTAAGCCAAATTACAAAACAGGACAGATTTGGAGTGTAGTCTACAAGTAAAGCTAATAGGACTAGTTAAGGAATTGAATATGCAAAGTGAAAGAAAGAAGTAAGACTTTAACAGCTTGAGACATAATGCAGACACAAGATAATTCACCTTTTTCAAGCATACAATTCAATGGCTTTAGGTTATGTTCACAGAGGTGTACAACCATCACCAATTCTGGAACATTTTTTTTTAATCACCCTCAGAAGAAAGTCTGTATCCCATGGCTGTCACATCCCAGTCTACCCATCCTGTCCAGCTCTAGGCAACCACTAATCTACTTTCTGTCTCTATAGATTTGCCGACTGGGGACATCTGACCCAAAAGGAATTCTATGAGGTCCTTTGTGCTTGGCATAATGTTTTCAAAGCTCACCCACATTTTAAAAACTCATCAGGGCTGTATTTCTTCATGTTGCTAAATGATATTCCACTGTATAGCTATCCCAGCCTTTACCCACCCTTTATCTAACCAGTCACCGGTACAGGGTCGTTTGTACTGTTTCACTTTTTGGCTATTAAGAACATTTGGATGCTTTGAATATTTGTGTACAAGTTTTGGATGAAAACATGTTTTCATTTCTCTTGTGTATGTAAGTAAAACTCATGGATATTATCGTACATCCAAGTTTAAGAAACTGTCAGGCCATTTTCCAAAGTGGCTGCACTATTTTCCATTCTTATCAGCAGTGGGTAAAGGCTCCAACACCTTCATATCCTCTCCAACAGTTATCATCTGTCCATTTGATTATAGCTGTCCTGGTGGGTGTAAAATGGGATCACATTGTGGTTTTTATTTGCATTTCCCTGATGGCTAATGATGTTGAGCATCTTTTCATGTGCTCATTAACCATTTTTATATCTTCTCTGGAGAACTGTCTATTAAGACCGTTGCCCATTTTTAACTGAATTATTAGTCATTCCATTATTGAGTTGTAGGGGTGAAGCAAAATACCTTAAGCAAAGCAAAGGTTAATTGAGAAAAAAATAATGGTCAAATCTAGTATATCATGTTAGTGCACAAAATTTTTAAGTTTAAAGGGAAAGACTCGGGACGCCTTGGTGGCTCAGTCGGTTGAGCATCCAACTTCGGCTCAGGTCATGATTTTGTGGTTCATATGTTCGAGCCCTGCATCGGGCTCTGTGCTGACAGCCAGCTCAGAGCCTGGAGCCTGTTTCCAATTCTGTGTCTCCCTCTCTCTCTGACCCTCCCCTGATCACACTATCACTCACTTGCGCTCTCTCTCTCTCTCAGAAATAAATAAAACGTTAAACAAAATTTAAAGGGAAAGACTCTGCCCATAACTCACTTTGAAGGATACTTGTCTCTTACATAGTAACTAGCAGAATCAGAAGTTAAATTATTTTAAAGAATAAATGAAAGTACTAGAAATAGAAACCTTGAAACAAATAGGAAGGGCCATTTTCTTCAGTTTATATAGCAGACTATAACATTTAGAACTCATTTCTTTAGAATGCTTGTCTGACGTTGGCTCAGGTCATGATCTCACATTTCCTGAGTTCAAACCTCACAATGGGCTCCAGACTGAGGGCATGGAGCCTGCTTCAGACCTCTGTCTCCCTCTCTCTCTGCCCCTCCCTCGCTCTCTCAAAAATAAACATTAAAAATAAATAAATTAGTATGTCATTTCATATGCATCTTCTCAGAGCCTGAATCACTGAATCCTCATTTTCACATGACTTAATCAAAGCAAAACGGTGAGCATGTTATTTTCCTCTGTATTTGAACATGTGTATCAGACTAGAATGATATCCACAATCTTACACAATTCAGTAGCAATGACTTTACTGACATAAAAGACAGTCTGTACAAATTACTGTCAATTCATTAATTTTAGTATAGGGATAATTTCACATTAGTATTTATATCGTTTCCACCTTTTCAACAAACTCTCATAGTACTTTTAAATTCTAGATTTAAAAAATGCTGACTTAAAAAAATTAAACTAGATTCAATAAATCCAAAATTTATATGGCATAAAAAGACAATTTTAGCAATAAAGTGATATAGCCTACAAGTTATAATTATTGTGTGTATATGTTATGATATATATATGTTGGCATATGATATATAAGATATATATATAATACTTTACCTAAGTTTTCAGAAATTGAAGGAATAATAGTAAGAATAGGATTCTGAACAGAAAATACATAGTAGCAGAAAAAGTAGAACTACCATTTCCAAACTAAATAAAATTAGTTTAACATGATCTTATAGTGATACTGGGAAGTATTACTTTACATAAGAAAACAGAAATGGATCCTGACAGTCCCTGCTGTGTGGTTACGGATGTGACTGGGTACATTAATCTGTCAAGACTCTGTAAGGGAGGGAGAGACAGGTTTAACTAAGGTTAACTCGAAAAGAATGAAATTCAGCATCTGATCAAGAAAGGCACAGGCATAGGGATGCCTGGGTGGCTCAGGTCATGATCTCACAGTTCGTGACTTCGAGCCCTGCATCAGGCTCTGTGCTGACAGCTTAGAGTCTGGAACCTGCTTCAGATTCTGTGTCACCCTCTCTCTCTGCCTCTCCTCCAATGCGCTCTGTCTTGCAAAAATAAATGAACATTAAAAAAATTTTAAAATTCAAAAAAAGAAGGGCACAGGCATAAATGAGGGCAAATGGGTGCAAGGGCTTGACACCAGCAAGCCTATCATTTGCGCTCCATCTTTGGTTCTTCTCTGAGTGTTGGCTTCTTTGTGTGCTACCACAGGTGGTTTTTTCCTCCTCCTTACAGGAAATATGATCTCTGACAGAGAAGGCTTATAACCTTTCAATATCATGCCCAAAATATAAAAAAAAGGTTCTCTCTCCTATTTTGAGTCTGAATTTTTCACGCAAAATGGCCCACACTGGATCACATCTCCTGCAACAACCCCCGTGGTGAGAGGGCACGGAGCCACGAGGCCAGGTCGACCTGCTTAGATCACCATCCATGTGGGTCAGGAAGTACAGTCCATTAGGACAAAGAGGGGGATGTGAGACTAGAAAGTCAACCCAATTAGTATTCTTTACAATTCGGCAACATTGGCAGATGAAACAGAAGCGAGAAAGTGAACTTAGGATGAACACGTTAGGGTGCAATTATGGGAGGCCAGGTATAATAAGGCAGACATTCATTCCCAACAAATATCAACGTGTACCTGCCACAGCAAGAGCCAACAGGTCTGTTCACGGGCCTTACGGAGTTTACAATCTCGTAGGAAGAACAGGAAGGATAAAAATACATAAATGAGCATATCCAAATAAGATTTGTTTTACATTTTCTTTATTTTTTTAAAAATTTTAAATGTTTATTTACTTTGTGAGAGAGACAGACAGACTGCAAGCTGGGGAGGGGCAGAGAGAGAGGGAGAGAGGGAGACACAGAATCTGAAACAGGCTCCAGGCTCCAAGCTGTCAGCACAGAGCCCGACACAGAGCTCGAACTCATGAACCCTAAGATCATGACCTGAGCTGAAGTTGGACGCTTAACCAACTGAGCCACCGGGGCGCCCCTATATTCTCTTTAAAATAAATTCACAGGCTGCAATGACAGAAATAAAGGAAGGGATGTACTCAGACAGGGCAGTGGGGTAAAGTCCTCCTGAAGAGAGAACATGTAAGAAAGCTGAGACCTAAAGCAGCAGTAGACCAAAGCCATATGTGCAGGGAATGGACATGGAGGGGAAGCAACGGGCGGGAAAGCTGTGAGGCCGCAAAGGGCTTGGCGTGTAAAAGGAACAAAACGAAGGCCAGGATAAAATGTGTCTAGAACTTCATGTTCAAGTTGAGATGGGAAATGGAGGAAGCAGGAGCGCAGGAAGGAGCCAGAACAGGAGGGAGGTTGCAAACCAAGGTTTAAAAAAAAAAAAAAAAAGAAACAAAAAAAACTTGGACATTTTTCCCCTTGGTGCCTAGGTCACTAAAGGGTTGAGGCAGAGCATAAGATGACATAATTTATGTTACAAAGTAATTACTCCAAATTGCTGAACAGTGAATGACAGAGATGGGCTGTAGCTTAATGGGAATAAGAAGAAATAGTGATTTCCTGCACTTCGGTCAAGCCACATTTTACAAAGGAATTTCTTCTACATTATCCATGGATCCGAAGGCTTGTCACTTAACCTCTAATAGTTTCCATTTTCTCACCAACAAATGAGGAATAAAAATATCTGTTTTAAATGCAAGATTACCTAAAATGTTACATAACATGTCTAACACAGAGCTTGGCATGTGGTAGGTACTCAGAAACATTAGGTCCTTTTTCATTTACTTCCTGTGAAGCTAATAAAAACCTTTCCAAATTCATTAGCAGGTGCTAAGTTTTGAAAAACAAAATGCTAGAGCCAAACAACTTGGTTTAGACCGTCGAAACAGTGCCTACGCAATTTAGACTCCATAGTCTGAATGGAAAAAACCCTTGACCTGAGCAAAATATTTTACTAAGCTCTACAGTCTAAACCAAAGACCGCATGACCCATGTGCTCCAGGTAATAAACTCTGTATTTAATAACTCTCCCAGTTCTTTACTATAAACTATACAAAAATGTATAAAAATTTTTAAATGTAGGTAAAGAGGGCAAATAAACTTTGAAATGTCCTTCCTTCTGATTTGTTAATCTTTACTACTCAGCTGCATATATAACTATGATATTCTCTACCATTGCTTCAAATAGATGTTAGGGAAAATTGAAAAATTCAAGATTCTAACCTATGCAAATCATTTCAGCATATCTTTTTCCCTACTGATACTTTGGTATTGTGGCTATAGTATTTACCATAAGATACCTTAATCATTTTTTAGATAGGGATGTCTGGACGGCTCAGTAGGATAAGCATATGACTTTGGCTCAGGTCATGACCTCATGGCTGATGGGTTCGAGCTCTGTGCCGACAGCTCGGAGCCTGGAGCCTGCTTTGGATTCTGTCTCCATCCCTCTCTGCCTCTCCCCTGCTCGCTCTGTGTGTGTCTCTCTCAAATATAAATAAACATTTAAAAAAATTAATAAAAAACAAATCATTTTTTAGATATAAAGTAAATATTTGTTTCATAAATAGAATATAAAAGTTTGTAAAAATCTGCTTATATCCATCTTCTGCTTCCAAAAGAGTTCTCAACAATCCTGGCAATCCCACCACAGGTGAATGTCTCATTACAGGAAATGATGAAACGAAGTAACAGACAACAGAAGAGGTCTCTGAGGTCTGGGCTGTCCACCACACTAACCATGAGCCACACACATGACTATGGATCATAGGAAATGCATCTGGCTAGAACTGAAATCAGCAGTATGGGTAAAGTACATAACAGATTTCAAAAGCTTGATATGAAAAATAGCTCAGAGATTTTTCCATACTGATTACAGGCTGAAATGATATTTAAGAAAGAATAGGTTATGTGAAATATATTATTAAAATTAACTTCATTTTCTTTTTACCTTTCTCAATGTGGTTATAATTTAAAATTACACATGTAGCTAATATTTGGGTCTCATTTCTTTTGAGCAGTACTACTCTATGATGATGTGCATTTTCAACTAAGATCTCTGTAAATCTTTTATGTAAGTCAAGATATAAACAAATGAATAGATGAATAATAAAATGGATAAATAAAGCTCTTGATAGGGTATCTGTGGTTAATTTCACAATATGGCTTAATAATTGAGGGAATGCTACATTTTAAGTAATTAGGTTAAATGTTAAAGTTAGTAGTCCATTTTATCTGATAAATCTGTATTAAATTAAATTCTAATGGGTTACACACTGAGATAGCTCATAGAACACCAATATATTTGAAGTTTTGGGTTTTTTAAATATTTATTTATTTTTGAGAGAGAGAGCATGAGCAGAGGAGGAAAGAGAGAGAAGATGGCAGAGAATCAGAAACAGGCTCAGAGCTGGCTTAGTAGAGTCTGATGTGGGGTCAGAACCCACAAACAGTGAGTAAACCAACTGAGCCATCTAGGAGCCCCAGAATACCACTATATTTAAGACAAGGTCTATTTTCTTACGTGGCTCATAGCTTTACGGAAGGATATAAGTAAGAAAATAAGCAAGTCAAGTGTTTTTGGTGCTGAGAGAAAAGCACCTAATAGTTCTCTAAAAGAAATTGGAGGGGCATTTTTCTTATTTCAGAGAATGGACAGTGCTACTGGTATTTAGTGTTTGGAGACCAGGATAACCAAATGCCCTTTGATGCGTGGGAGCACCGTCCCATAAAGAACTCTCTAGTTCAAAATATTCATAGTGCTCCTACTAAGAAACATCCAGTGTCCTGTCACAGTGTGGCCAAGATCACAACTACAAAACACAACACAAACATGGTGATTATTTTCTGAGGCTCTTTCCTGAACACTGAGAGACTCCATTCTAAGAGTGCAATCAACGTAAGATTATTTAAAACCTTCTCTCTTTTTTGGTATACACACACACACACACACACACACACACACACACACATCATATACACTGACAGATTGGGTGTGTGTCCACAGTAACCTATTTTGCCATTCTCAGTCTAAGAAAAAAATTAGTTACGTGAAGCATGTGATAGCTATAAACAATTTCCATATATAAGCAAATAACTTCTTTTACACAATTTTTACCATTTACAAATACTTTTGTTACTGAGACTGCAACATCAACATCGCCATTTTATCTGACTCCCAGCTGAAAACTAAGCAAAGAGAGAAAGAAAAGGGGAAAAAAAAAAAAACTTCTCTCATTTTTCAACATAGAGGTTACTCTATTCCTTTTAACCGTTGAAGGATACTGCTAATCTAGAATGATACCATAAGCAAAAGATAGTCACAACTCAATACAAAATGCCAGAATCTTTAAAGAGAAAACATACATGAATAGAAATTAAAACATTCATTATCTGATAATAACTTCTAAATATATATGAAATCCATAAAAATGTCATAGCTCAATGTCAATATGCCCATCTCTCCCACTCAAATCAAAGAAAGATCCTTTGACGAACTTATATTCTAGAATCTTATTCATGCTTGAGGCAACAGGAATGCTTTAATCGATGCTTAAATCTAGGGTAGCAAAAGCTATTTGCCTCAAAATAAGGGTGTAGTCCCCTTTTCAAAATGCCTTACTACATAACTTAATTATCTCTATAAGGAGCGTAAAACTTTGAACCATAAATTATGGAGGGAAATCTAGCATAATGGTGGAATAGTGTCCAAAAACTGATACCCTTTTTGCATTAAAATATTCAGGCCTAATTGTGATTTTAGCACTTGTTTTTATCCTTGCTTTGTTCATTGGCCAAACTTAAACACTTCTCATCTCCTTCAATGAAAAGGGGTGCTATTATGTTCCTGGATGCATGAGCACGGTTCCTCAAAGCCTAATTTTAAGGTCTTAATTAGCTGAGGCAACGGGAGACCATACAAAGCCCACTTCAGAGAGAAGAGCAAGATTGCCAGGTCACTTGAGAACAGATGAAGAGCTAACTAGAAGCTATTGCCGAAATCTTACAGTGTTCTGGGAAGTTTTACCAAATAGTAACTTACACAGCATGGAACGTAATCATCCATCATAATGCAGAACCCAGAAAGGTTGAAGATGGCTTATAGAAATAGAACAAGTAAAACAGAAACAGTTATCTTCACTTAGTAAGTGAGTACCGTAACAGGCCAAGCAAGCTTTATAGACACAAGGTATTGGGATTGGCTCTATGGTGTGTTGTGGATATCAAATAATTGGTTACATCTTCTCATAACCTCTAAGTCTCAGGAACCATGTGCTTGCAGTTCAAGAGGGTTATGACTCGGTAACACTTCTGTTCATTTGGTGCTACTGGATCTGTAGTCTATTTCTTCCTTTGCAAAGATGACCATCCATCCATCCACCCCACATTTGTTGTGTGTTATGTGATAGAAGACATGATACTGAATAAAATTATCATGACCCTCAAGCTGTTCATTATTTAAAAATCAATATTTAATAAATTCATCAGCATATACATATTATAAAAACACCTGATTTTGAATAATTTTAAATAAATTCATTCCTTTATCCTCAACTCTAACCACTGATAAGTTCTCCAAACAAACAAAACTAGAGAAGACAAATTTTTGTGTGAAATTCAAGACTATGAAAAAAGAAAAGTTAAAAGTCTCGAATTAACCAATAAAAGACCTTAAAATTATTGTTATGTTCACATTAACACTAAGATGCATAATAAAAATATCAGATAATATACACTTTTGGGTTTGAGGACAGTGAGAACTTACTAACGATTTCCATGTATTATCAGACACTCTTCCAGAAATTTCAATAAAATGCCTGTGTGTTTCACTTTGCTGTTAGAAAAAGATACAATGAGATGCTTTTTTTTTTTTGCCCCCATGCAATTAATCCTTTCTGATTATTTACTCTACACTACAAATGCTAGTTGTTTGTCCCATTATTCAATCACTCATTACTTCACTCAACAAGTACTTACTGAGTACTCACTATACGTTGCTATGAAGAACAAGAAAAACCCAAGTGCCTGTGGTCATTAAGTTCTACCTTCACCTGCCTCTCTTAGACACTAAAAGTATTTTATGATATATTTTTCTCCATCAACCACTGGAATTCAATTCTTTTTTTTTTTTTTTTTTTAATTTTTTTTAATGTTTTTATTTATTTCTAGGAGAGAGAGAGAGACAGCGTGAGCAGGGGAGGGTCAGAGAGAGAGGGAGTCACAGACTGAAACAGGCTCCAGGCTCAGAGCTGGCAGTCAGCACAGAGCCCGACGCGGGGCTCGAACCCACGAACCGCGAGATCATGACCCAAGCGAAAGTCGGACGCTAAACCGACTAAGCCACTCAGGCGCCCCTGGAATTCAATTCTTAAGTTCAGGGATGCTCTATCTCATTCTCATTTTCCCAAGGCCTTTTACTGTAGAAAATTTGCTCCTTTATTTCTGTTTTTTTTTTTAATGTTTTATTTATTTTTGAGAGAGAGGGAGAGACAGAGTGAGTAGGGAAGGATCAGAGAGAGAGGGAGACACAGAATCCGAAGCAGGCTCCAAGCTCTGAGCTAGCTGTCAGCACAGAGCCCGACACAGGGCTCGAACCCACAAACCGTGAGATCATGACCTGAGCCAAAGTTGGACGCTTAACCGACTGAGCCACCCAGGTGCCCTCTCCCCTTTATTTCTATTATCTATTTCAGAACACAAGTTCTCTCTTATTCAAATTATCCCCAACAGGAATGACCCAAAACTGATGAAGACTGAACATGGAAACAGGAAATTTTCTACAAATTCAAGAATTATAATATACTCAAATTTTGTATAAGAGAACGTTCATGTTGATCAGAAGATACTATAATCTAAAATCAAATTCAAATTCTAAGAGAAAATCTCCTTCTGGAAGAAACAGGCAACATTTAAAAGAATGGAAATCTTAAATGGTATTAATTCCAATTAATTAACTTACATGGAATAATCAGACATTGGTATTTTCCAGCTACATTTATAGATCTTTAAAAACTATAACGGAGAGATATGAGATCTAAAAAACTACTGTCTCCCCTCCCCAAAATAACTCTTTCCCATTAAATGCTTGAATCATTCACTTACTCTGTTTCTTCACCAGAAATAAGGGAAGAAGCAGTATAAGGTACTAAGCATAGAAATAAATCTCCAATCTTCCCAATCTCCAAATCCCCCAAAGCACAGGTCCTTTTTTCCTTGTTTTGGCTAAAAAATCCAGTAGACATCTCCTATCTCTACCACCTTAACAGCTATGATGTGTCTGATTTAGCCAAAGCAACGTGTGCTAATAACATCTGACAAGTAGGGAAGCTTTCTAGTAACAAAAATCACAAAGACAAACTTCTCTTTGTGAATATTATAATAATAATCTACAGTTTTTATCTTCAGTAATCTACAGTTTATATTTCCTTGGGGCATTCAGAGCATTTCATAGTCACAGAAAACATAAAGAATCATCCCTTCCGGGATTGCTTCCTTGGAAGCAGCAAACCTACATGGAAAACAACAAAAACAACTTTAGAACCAACCAGAGCCACTCCATCAACTTTCCCCTTTTACAGAACATATACCCACAACCATATAATCCTTTTTGAGGCTTTATATGTAAATGTTTGTGTAAATCCTTATCTGAATTAGAACTTTAAATTCCCTGAAAGTTAAGAATATGTCTCTTTCACATATAGAACACAATGGAACAACACACATCCCAAACACAGTAACTGGCAGTCACTGAAAATGAGGCACTGTTAGCTTTCTTATGGTTTGCCTGAGCAAGACTAGTATTTTCATTAGCACGAACTGAAGGAGAAAAATATAAACTATACAGCCACGTGTGCATTTCTACAGCAATGGACTTCATTTAATACTTCTAACCAGGTAGTAATAAGAATAAATAAGTATTTTAAGGAAAAGCCATTTTAAAAAGGTAAGCATAGTTAATGACTAAGCACCAATTTCTCACAAAATGGACTTTGGAATTGAGATGCTGTAACATAATTGAGAATCAGAAATTTCAAAGGAAGAAGGCCTTCCAAGGTACTCCTGGAGGAAAACCGAAGAAAATTGTAAACAAAAAAAAAATTGCAAATGAAAAATAAACTAGAAAATTAGAGCTAGAGCTGTGGGAAAGTAATAAGATGCTTTGTCACCTGGATGTGGTCAGGGAGAAGTGCAGATTGAAAGACTGCTACAATCCATTTATGACAAGAGTTCAGACTGGTTTACATGGAGATGTATACCTGAGGCCAAACAACATTTAAGTCTTGTTTAACGCTGACCTTACAGCAGGGCCTACACAAAAATAAGGTGATAATTTGATGTGGGGATGGGGGGATTGTAAAGAATTTAAATGGTAGGGTATATTAGTTTAACATGGAATAAAGATCAAGAAAAAAAAATCAATAAAAAAACTGTGTGTGCCGAAGCCTTAGGAGAGAATCCAGATCTCCATCTGGGCTCACTGCAGATGTCTGAGCCAGCCACACAAAGGCAGAGAGAGCAAATCCTAAAGCAACCCTCTTCCAGGAAGTACATTTCAAATGTTTGCTCCACAGACTCAAAAACAAGAGCAAAGAGAGTACAGATACACATTTCTATTGGAACTTTGTAAAAAGCATTAGAACTGAATTCAAACCCAAGGGCAGGAAGACATTTCAAATTCTTATTAGTTCTTATTCTTAAGGTATTTAAATCAAAAGTTTTTTATTCTCCTTTAATAGTCAATTAGATTATTTCTCTGCCTGGATTAAAAGAAGGGCAAAAAAGTGATAATTCTTAGATTTAAGTGGAAAATTACTTTAAAAAATACATGCATGGAGATGTGAGTATGTCAGAACAGTATAAATACAGTAGGCCAGAGTTTTTACTTTGATTTCTGGTTGTAATGTAATCAAATATTAACTGGTTATATTTTTCCTCTTTTAACAGTTTATTTTTTCAGAACAACTGGTACATGAAGAATGTTTGTTGGGAAATTGATATTTCATTGAAATTGCATTTGCCTCTTTTCCCTTAATAAATGCCATTGTGATAAATATATTTTAATAAATAATTATAAGAATTCATGTGTTTAGAGAGGACCTCCGAAGTTGTATTACACATGGCCACCATGTTCTCTTTCCTGTATCATCCTAAAACAATGTTTTTACCTCACCATGAACAAGGATATAAATATTAAAGAAAAGACCTCATTCACACAGAGGAAGAAGAGACTGTGTTGCTTAGATACATGTTCATATTAAAAAACCGGAACTACAAAATGCTTGGAAAGCAAGATCAGTCCCTTCTTTAAATGAGGGTTCACAACTTCAGTTAAAGAAGAATAAGAAAATTAACTCCCATATTTGTTCATAATCAGTAGCATCTCATTACAACTAAATCATACTACATGGACATCTTGCCCTCTGAAGATCTTTGAAGAAAGGACTCCTTCCAACTGCCATGGATATTTTCGTTCTAGGAACCTCATAGTTTCAAAGTATTCTTACATCTTAGCTAAATCCTTCCAGCTGCAGTTTACATCTCTTTTCTCAAGATGAAAGTGCTTCTATGTTAAGCTATGTGGAGTCATTCGATATTCAGAACAGAAGAAGGTACGTATGTGAACCAGAGGGCAACTGCTGAAACACAGCCAGTGTCAGCCGAGGTTCATGTGGCAGATAGGGCTGTGTTTAAAGGGGAAAAAAAAGGAAGAAACTGTAGATCACAAGTTGGATACACACCTGTCCTGATCCCAGTGAACTCCGAAAGCTCTGAAGAGAGCCAAATTTCTCATGACCATAAAAGTAGAAGTCAGACTAGTTCTTGGAATTAATTACCTGTTCAATGGGACTTAAGTACATGGATATGAAAACTAATCAGTTGCTCTGGAAACTATAATGTCCTTTAATCGTTCTGAATTTTCAAACCACAACAGAAAGCTATGGTCCTGGGTAACTGATTAGGGATTAGAAATTATATTCATGGTAGTGTCATGGCAGTGACACACAACAAAAAAGGTTTGATTGTAGTCTCTTATTCATAGAGATGAGGCTTTATATAAGATATTTATATCAGATATTATATAAGATCAGATCTTATACAGAAAGGTTCTATACCATAATACTAGATTAGCTTCATTAACTAACAACTGAACTCGTAGCCAAAAAGACTGAGATATTGACACAGCAATTTTGTTTCTAACATTCTTAACAAAAATTTGATCTCTTTACAACTTCAGAAAATAGAGCCTAATAAAGTGAGGAAGGATGCGTTGTTTTCCAATTTACAAGGCCTACTGAAGTTGAATGAGTAGTGCTGGTTCATTCGGATATGTGATATGGTAGCAGAAACATACATCTGAGTTTCACAAAGACCTCTCCCATTTATAATTCACTGTCTTACCTTGTGAGGGGAAAAAACCCAAAAAAAACCTGCCCTTCCTTGCACCCCAACTCAATTGACTGTAAAAAGGGGTTCATAGTCTCACAAGTTTAAGAGTTAAATGAGATGTAAATATAAAAACCTGAACACAGAAAGCCCTCATGAAATTTTAGCTTCCTTCCTTCCCCTAGAGGCCATCTCAAAGACAATGAGAGTAAATAGCTCAACAGAAAGAGCTAACAACATCATCTGCTGGAAAGGGACTCTGATAAGGTATCTTTTCAAAGAGTGACATCATTAAGATACTAGAGTGGAAGGCCAATAGTCTCAATAGGAAATCTATCAAATTTGCAATCTCTCACAGCTAATGTGATGAACTAGCATCGAACCTAGGAAGGAGAACACGTGTATCAAAGTTTTTCCAAACACTACTAGGGAGACAGGAGAAAGTTTCTCTCATTGCCAATTATCCTAGTTCTAAAAATTTAATGAAGACAGCTAAGCTACTAAAGGATGTTATTAGAATTGTTTGGGGAAAATTCTAAGTTGTTGTCTAAAACCTCATGTTTGTTCCTGTGTCTTAAAGCAGAAATAAGAATAAATTCACATCCTCTGGAAAACAGTATGGAGGTTCCTCAAAAAATTAACAATAGAATTCCCCTATGACCCAGCAGTAGCACTGCTAGGAATTTACCCAAGGGATACAGGAGTGCTGATGCATAGGGGCGCATGTACCCCAATGTTCATCGCAGCACTCTCAACAATAGCCAAAACATGGAAAGAACCTAAGTGTCCATCTAGATCAAGAAGATGTGGTTCATCTATACAATGGAATACTACACGACAATGAGAAAGAATGAAATCTGGCCATGTGTAGCCACATGGATGGAACTAGAGGGTGTTATGCTGAGCGAAATAAGTCAGGCAGAGAAGGACAGCTACCATATGTTTGCACATACAGGTGGATTAGGAGGAACTTAACAGAGGACCATGAGGGAGAAGAAGGGGAAAAATAGTTGGGGAGAGGGAGGGAGGCAAACCATGAGAGACTCTTGAATGCTGAAAAAAAACTGAGGGCTGATGGGGGTGGAGGAGAGGAGAAGGGGAGTGATGGGCATGGAGGAGGGCACTTGTTGGGATGAGCACTGGGTGTTATATGGAAACCAACTTGACAAGAAATTATTTAAAAAACTAAGAATAAGTCAATATTGATGTTTCCCTCCTTTCTGACTGGTAGAACAGACCTAAGTATGATGAAAATATGATAATAAATGGGATAAAGAGGTAGAAGGCTAAATATGTGCTACCCATTTATCTCTTCTCCATCCATCCGTCCATCCATCCATCTGCACACCTACCAAATATGTAAAAATGTTTTATTTCTGGTTTAAATATTTTAAAATGGTACAAGATGCAACGGAAAGAGAGGGGTCTATAAATGAGATTAAAACTTAATATAAACAAATACATGTGCAGTTACCGAGAACAAAGAGCAATAAATGGCAAATGTAATGTAATTATATCCAAATGTTTTAATAGTAGTGAGTGGTAAAAGAAAAAATGTCTGCTAGCAAAGGTGGAGTTTTCATAAGAAAAGGGTGGGAAATGGTGGGCTCCTACAAGAGTTTGAACTTAATTTGTTCAGCAGTGAGAAAACCAGTGAAGGTTTCTAAGCTGAGGACCTCAGGCTCAAAGCTGTGTTTACTGAAGATTCATTCGGCCGAACTGATTAGAGTAATAGTTGTATGTGTACATGTGTGTGTTTTCTCAAATGAAACACTACTGAATGGAGGTCATCTGTGTGTGGGGGGGTGGGGTGGGGGGCATGTTGCAAGTAATTTATTATAAATATACAAAACCAAAATTTGAGAATGATTTACTTTTTTGGTATTAATCTGAGCATATTCAAGGTTATTTTTAAAAGCTGTCACTTTTACCAAATGTTTTATTAAATAGGAGATAAAAGGCTAAGGATGGCCTGGGCCCAGGGAATAGGGTGAACTTGAACACATCCACTAGAGTGTGTCTGTTAAGTCCTCTGTCTTGAGAGCTCTAGCAGGCTCATAGGTGATGGCCAGTGAAGCTGACTAGAGGTTAAGAAGACCTTGCAAATAGGAAGCTTCTGCAATCCTTGAAGATGAAGTAATACAGAGCTAAGAAAGCCAGAGGCCATCTAGGGGCACGTGGGTGGCTCAATCGGTTAAGTATCTGACTCTCGATTTCAGCTTGGGTCATGCTCTCATGGCTTATAAGATGGAGCCCCGCATCCAGGCTCTGCCCTGCTGGCATGGAACCTGCTTGGAATCTTCTCCCTCCCTCCCTCTCTCTACTTCTCTCCTGTGCTCGCTTGCTCTTTCTCTTCTCTCAGAAAGAAAAAAACAAAAAACAAAAAAACAAAAAAACAGAGCCATCTAAGTGGAGGAAGGAGTCGATAAGCAAGAAGCAACCAAGGAAAACCATGTAAAGTCACTTGTTGCAGAGGACAAGTAAATGGGAGAAAGTAATCTTTCAAATCATACGTGTAAGGACAGGTTTTAAAGGCTCTCAGGAAATCTTTCAAATTAATAGGAACATTTTCCTTGGAGTTTTAAATTAAAATCTCATAGCTATCAGGCAACATAGGATTTATATACAATATGTTGGTAGCCCCTATTTAAAAATATTTTCATTTTAAATTTCATGACATGCATATGTTTATTCTTCACAAACACAGCTGGTATCTAAAGCATTCTGGATCCCAACTTACTCAAATAATAAAGAATAATCGAACTTGAAACACTTAGTCAAGAATTCAAGGATAAATTGAAGTTTTATCACCAAAAGTATACCAATCATCTGAATATCTTTAAAAAAATTTATGTTTTATTTATTTCTGAGAGAGAGAGAGAGAGAGAGACAGCATGAGCAGGGGAGGGTCAGAGAGAGAGGAAGATACAGAATCTGAAATAGGCTCCAGGCTCTGAGCTGGCTGTCAGCACAGAGCCTGACACGGCTCTGACACCCTGACACGGGGCTCGAACCCACGAACCATGAGATCATGACCTGAGCCGAAGTCAGACGCTTAACTGATGAGCCAACCAGGCGCCCCAGCACTCATCTGAATATTGAGTCCATCGTAGGGACAGAGGTAATTTCATTAAGTCTACTATCCGTAAAGCGTCAGGTCAGTCAGAATCTTTGTGTTTGCACTTCTATCTCCTTATGTCAAACTGCTCCAGCCAAGTTCTTTCCCATTTTGACCCTTCACAAACACTGTTCCCTCTGCTGGGACAACACTGCCTTTCTGGCTAACGTCTACTGAGACTTAGGACCCCCATGTGTCATTTTCTAAGGAATCTTTGTCCTAAACATTCCCCGCACCCCCTACCCCATAAAGTCAGATACCTCATATGGTAATATACCACAGCCCCTATTCTTCTAGCTGAGGCTAACATCTCTGTTAGGCACAGCGGGCCCTGTGTCTCAAGCCAATAAAAATGATTCATTTTAATTTATTTATAAAACTAGAAGAAAAAATGAATAACAAATACATAAAAATGACTCCATCCTGGATTATACTCATCTTCATACCACCAGAGCCAAAATTTAACTATTTCATAGAGGAAGGGGCCTGCAGGGCAGTGTCTCAGGAAGACAAGTCATAACACATCCCTAGTTGTTTTCCAGAATTTCGACAAAGAAATGAAGCCCTAAATGTTTTTGTTTTTTCAAAGCTAAATGATAATACCTACTTGAGGATTAATAAAATAATAAATTGCTTACAGCACTTAGTATGTGACACAAAGCAATAAATGTTAGCTCTTATTACCACCTAAACAATAACCGGAAATACTACTTGTTACATTGCTTGTAGGAAGGTGAATATAATATACTCCTCTTGGTTTTAGTTTCCAGAATAAGGCTGTTTCTTATGGAAGTTTCTGTGCCCCCTTTCACTAAGATAAGAACCACGTGACCCAATAGTATACCACTTAAATGTCAGAAAACTCAGAACTAAATTAAGTGATAAACCACAATAACTTCCTCTAAGTGCTGGGGACACATTTCTCTGCTCCCTATTTTTGACTTGTTTTAATTTTCTTTATGTACATTTTAATACTATGGAAAGCGGAAGAATAACAAAACGTGAAGGTGGGAAGGACTCAAAATGAACAAAGGCCTTCCAGCAGCCTAAGCCAAGAAGTACTATCTACATTTCAGGTTCATTCACGACCCAGTGTAATTTCTTTGAATTTTCCTGCTATACTTAAATGAAGAGTACCAAATATATACACACAGTATAAAGAAATTATATTCATTTTGAAAATACCACATTTCATACATTTTAAGAACTGCCTGAATACATTTCAAAGTTAATTTTAGTAGACTGAAAGTAATATACGTATATTCCTAACTTTCTGACAAACGTCCACAGATGGACACATGTACTCAAAGAGCTTCAAGAAGGCTAGAGAACTGCTCCATATGCAGTGAATCAAGTGTCAGGAAAACTCTCACGAAGCTCTAAGTTCACGATTTTATTGGTGTATTTTTTACCATGAATCCTATAACGAATTACCATAAATTTAGTGCCTTAATATAATGCAAATTTGTTATGTTACAATTCTGTAGAAGTCTGATATGGGTCACACTGGGCTAAATTATGTCAGCAAAGTGCATTCCTTTATAGAGGCTCCAAGGAAGATTCAATTTCCTTGCGTTTCCCAGCTTCTTTCGGCCTACCTGTACTCCTTGCTTTATGGCCCTCCTCCTTCATTTTCAAGGCCATTAACAGTAATTTGAGTCTTTCTAATAACGTATCACTCTGACTTCCTCTTCTATTTCCTCTTTCAAGAACTCTAATGATTACATAGGTCCAAACAGATAATCCAGGATAATCTCCCTTCTCAGAACATTTATTTAATCACACCTACAAATTCTCTTTTGCCATGTAATGTAATATACTGCATTCATCCTGGGAATTAGGATGTGGACATCTTTGAGGGACGTAGGCTTTTATTATTCGGCCTACCACAATTGACAACTATTATGTATGCAACAAAATAGATAAGATGTAACACTTAAAAGATATAATGCTTAAAAGAACTCCAACACAGCAAGGATATGGTTTGAATTTAATAAAGCTATTTACTGACCTAAGAACTCATTCAAATCTATTTTAGCACATGTACCTCTATCTTATTCTTCTCCCTGAATATGCTCATGATTCAAACTCAAGTATACCAGCTTTGTTGTACTATGAAACAGCAGAAACTAATGTAATCTACCAGAGGATGAAACAAGAAAATCTAAGAATTCATTAATGTCATATATTTAACATTGCTGGATTTTCCAGAATATAGTTCAGCGTTCTCTCTCTCTCTCTCTCTCTCTCTCTCTCACACACACACACACACACACGCTTTCTCTCTCTCTCTCTCTCTCTCACACACACACACACACACACACTCCTCCAATAATTTAGAAGATAAAAAAATCTAAACTCTAAATATCTGAACTCTCCATCCAGTCAATACTTCATTATTACCAACTAAGCATATTACTAGAGATACTGAAGATGTTGGTCTCTAAAATTAAGTTTATCCAATAGAAATAGTATAAACATTAGGTTCATTACACAGAGGGATGGATAAGAGATACTTATAGCTAACTAAAGAATAGTTAACCATACTTTCTATTACCAACAGTGTCAATGTTGAGTTCATATTCAATTGAAGTTAACACCTACACAAATGTGTGTATCAGGAGCTCCAGGCATAGCCTTAGCTGGTTTAATTCTGGTCCTAGGGACACTCAACCAATGGTGTTCAATTTCAATCTCTGATGACCTGGCTGGAATTAGATTATAACATAAAACATATAGGAAATAAAATTATTTTAAAAAGAAATAAAAGTATTACAATGAAACATATATAAGCAAAAACACAGATGAAGGTTAAAACCAAATCTAGGGGCACCTGGGTGGCTCAGATGGTTAAGTGTCTGACTCTCAGTTTCAGCTCAGGCCACGATCTCAAGGTTTATGAGATTGAACCCTGCATTGGTCTCTGTGCTGACGTGTGGGGCCTGCTTAGGATTCTCTCTCTCTCTGACCCTCCAGTGTGTGCTCACTGGCTCGCTTGCTCTCTCTCTCTCTCTCTCTCTCAAAAAAAAAAATAAATAAATAAACATTAAAAAATAATAAATGAAAAAATTCTAGTTTGACTCATATTGTGAACATAATTTTATAAAAATACTATTTCTCAATTCATTTTTGAAAATAATTATGAAGAAATCCTGAAAATAAGAGGACATAATTTCATATCAAACAAAATAGTTTAATGAATTTAAATAATTTCCTCAATCTATCAATCAAAACAGTATTTCATTATCTCTAAAGATCAACATCTCTCAACTTCTGAACAAACTGGTGACAATGTAAAATAAAGTCCTACACAGACTTCTTCTAATTGATGAAAATCCAAATAAATAAATTGTATTACACTTAGAGTTCATCCCCTAAATTAATTCAGAATGTTTAATTACACTCCAATATGCAATAAGGAACTGGTTCTCCTTATTGTTAGACTGAGACAACAATGACTAGTATTGACATCAGCGGCATGATGCTCAAATATCCTTTTAATGAGACAAAAAACTGCTTGAAGTGATGTGGGAATAGGTAATAGATGAATGGGTGAATGGTGGGAAAGCTAAACCAATAAATAAAATATGCGATGCACAGAACACGAACCTGCAACCCCATGTGTAGCCAAGGAAAGATCTCAGGAAAGATGCCTTCAGACTGCAAGGCCCTCCCTTATTCTGTTCACAAATGAATTCTAAGAAATTGTCTTCTGTTCAGCCATATGGCTGCAGAACTGGTACAGAGATTCAGACAAAGAACAAAGTAAAACAGAAAAATCAGCTCAAAAGAGTTTCTCAGAACTGCAGGAACAGTGGAACCAAAGGAAAAGCCCTTTAAAAGTTGAGAGCACCTCTCGTAGAGAGAAATTAGGTAAATGAGAACCTATGAAAATGCAAAGTGTTTTTAGAATCAATACCTTGAGCAACACAGCAATTTTAAAGCACTGGAAAAAAAAACCTGAGTCATATCTCCATTACAGAGTAGAAATACTCATCTTCAGAGCTATTCTATAAAGCTAGAATAATGAGTGTAGAGTACACAGCTTCATCACTAAGCTGGCTCTATGCCTTGGATATCTATCACATGACAAGTGTCAACCTTTGGAAGCAGCTTGCAAAAAAATGTGGTTATGACAAACACTCTACAATCTGGCTCAAACATCACAAAGCTTCTACACTAAAACAGGTGTCTCAAGACTTAATTGGCAAATCCAATAGCCATCTCTCAGTCCTTCTACCCATTTCTCCAAGCAGGTATTGACCATATAAAAGGCAAAGATCAATGAACTCCAATCACAGATGTTGGGAAACAATAAAAATAAGGAAATTACTACAAAAATTATTGTGATACGGTGAAACTGCCAAGAAGTAGTAGTGTATTCAAGAACTAAAAAAAGAGGGAAGGAAAGTCTAAATTCTATTCCTTGTTCTTTCCTTTTTCCACTGTGACTTTTGACCCCATCCACCCTCATACTATGTGGGATCCTGCCATACAAGTAACCTTTCTTGTTCAACCTCTCCCATTCCTGGACCCTTCTACTCAACATTTATAACCATGCTCAAGCTTGTCTATCATGAGTAGCAAATAGAAAATATTAATCTAGAAGTTATATTCATCTTAATAAGGTTTGAAACTATTTTAGATGGATACATTTAATACTGTTTACTTTACTGGTATTCGGCGATTTTTAAATTTTTTCAGATATTATACTAGAGAGCTAACTGAAATCATAGTACAAAATGGGGCTAGAATTACTACTAACAATGTTATAGCATCCTTGAGTGAATCAGGAAAATACTGTCACAAAATGAATAAAAACATAAACGGTTTAAATACTTCTACTGTAAAATGTAATACATAACTGAAATATTAGGAAAGACAAATATTGTTACCTAATCCCAGAGGGCCATAAACAAAATGTAAACCACTCACATTAAGTTAGTTAACTTCTGCCAAATATTTGATGATTTGCCTTTTGGTTAGGCAGAGCTTATTTTTGTTACATAGAGTACAGTGTGAGTTTTGTTTTCTTTTGTTCATTTGTGTGTGTGTGTGTGTGTGTGTGTGTATTGTCTTTTGTTTTTTGATGTATCTTTTCTCCCCTACCTACTTCTTGGCTAAGGCATAGATGATACACAAAAACAAACAATCTGAGCAATTAGTCTTTGACTGCAAAAAATCTTACTTCCTGAAGTGGCTGGGGGACTATTTCCCTTCTTCCACATCCTACTAGTATTTTCCCTTTTATTCAGAAAAGGTAACTCCCTAACAAAGAGGCCCTGACAATGGCTTATATTATCCTTGTATGCACATTCCCAATAAGTGGTATGTGTGACAGGAAGAGACAGATTAAGGGAGCCTGAACCCACAGTACATGTTGTGGGGAATTACTATCTTTCCATGCACTCTATCTATCATAATATTAGGGTAGTACTGCTTGGTGAATATCCCAGCTAATCTAACGAAGCCCAATGAGTATAACACATACCCAACACTAGAACCTGGATAAGAAGATCAAATTTCATCTTTAAGGGAAAGGAATTTCAGAGGCTATGTCAATTTCTAATTACTCCAGGAAGAAATATTATGCATAAAGCAGCACTTTCAACAATAGCCAAATCATTGAAAGAACCTAAGTGTCCATCAGCTGATGAGTGGATCAAGAAGATGTGGTTTATCTACACAATGGAATACTACATGGCAATGAGAAAGAATGAAATCTGGCCATTTGTAGAAACGTGGATGGAACCTGAGGGTGTTATGCTGAGCGAAATAAGTCAGGCAGAGAAGGACAGATACCATATGCTTCCACTTATAGGAAGATTAGGAGAAACTTAATGGAGGACCATGGGGGAGGAGAAGGGGAAATATAGTTGGGGAGAGGGAGGGAGGCAAAATATGAGAGACTCTTGAAAGGTGAGAACAAACTAAGGGCTAATGGCGGGGGGGGGGAGAAGGAGGGAGGTAATGAGCATGGAGGAGGGCACTTGTTGGGATGAGCACTGGGTACTATATGGAATCCAACTTGACAATAAACTATGAAAGAAAAAAAAAGAAATATTATGCATCGTAGTCAAAGCCACAACCAAAGACGCCCTGGAAAGTAAGGCAGTGCCTTGTTGAACGAAAAAGGTCCCTTGCTGAACTAAAACCTCATAATTTCAGTTTAAGGGAAAATATGTTAAGACAATTGTCTTGCTGTATTTGTTCATCATCATTAGCATTTCATATAGCAAGAATGAAAAGAAATCATCCTATACAAACATCCCCCCCCTGAAGATCTTTGAAAAAAGGAATCTTTCCAACTTCCATGTAAATGTTAGTTTATAGTAAACTTCATAGTTTTAAAGTATTTTTATAGAGAAATACTGGCACAACAGGAGCAGCAGTGTATCAGGACATTAAGAAGGTGAAGAGCAAGTAGGTTTATCAAGAAAATATTTAAAATGACTACTTACACAAGTTAAAATATCATACCTAATGACTCCCAGCTGCAGTTTACACATCTTTACTCTTGTCTTTGTTACCATTCATAACAAAGAAGAATTTCTAAGTCAATAATTACTAACTTCTAAGAAGGCCATGACATTAACTTCTCAGTAGAGTTCCTCTCCTTTTTAAACACTCGAGCCAAAACCCTACAGGCCTAGAATAGCCCAGGAAGCAGAGACAAATCTGGCAGCACTCACTGATAAACTCCTTGCACACTGGCTTCAGTTAACATGTCATGTGTCAGTTAATATGATATTAAATCAAACTAAAAATATTAATGCAGAGAATGGCAATTCAAATGAACAGAAAGTTTCTCTGTCATGTTTCACTTATAAATAGGTTAACCATATCTGTTCTATGTAACAGATAGACCGTGAAAGGAATCAAATATTCACATAAGACGGTGAAAGGAATCAAATATAAATTTCTACACAATTCATTTTGGTATTTCAGAAATACCTTAATTTAATCGCAAGTCTTGTTGCCCTTCACATCTCCTATGTATATAACATTGTAAACAAATGCTAAAGTCTGCAAGAAGAGATCACTATGCAGATAAATCCTGCACAGAATCTTTCTTCCTCCTCTCTTATAGGAATCCTGCTACATTCTAAGGTCTAAATCAAAGGACATGTCCTACAAAAAACTTCCTTATATGGGCATCTGCCCAAGTAATCAATACTTCTGTTTCACCAGAACATGTTGCTTATATTTCTAGTAACATATTTATTTCACCTTACCTCTTAATAAATATGTTTTTACATCTCCAACTGTAACAGCCTTTGCTTAGTCTTCATTACTCATTAGGTCTGCACTATTTCTGAGTCACCAGACAGAACCTAATACATTTTACATACGTAAGGCAAGAGATTACCACACTATTTCTCTTTTAACAAAAGTTTGGTTCTTCACAAAAGTTTTTTTCATTTCTGACTTTAAGGAATAAGTAAAGAATAGAATTCCTCTTTCTCTGCCACCATATCAGCCAGCACCTGTTTCCCAACTTTCTTATTTCTCCCCATGGCAAAACTATTGAGACCTTAGAATCTCCTCTATGTTTTCTATCACCTGCACTGCCTAATCTTGCACTAATTCCTTCATAATATCTTTTCCATTTGTTGCCACTACCAACATCCTTCTTCTTTTGCTTTTATTGAGACTATTTTACAATAGGCTCATTATTAGACACATTCACACAATCAATACTAAATAGGATCAAATAACAGTCTCAAAAACTATATGAAACAAAAGAAGTGACACACTTACACACAAAGTAATACCTGGATATTTTGACAATCCTCTATAAGGTACTGATAGAAGGAGAAAAAATCAGTAGGGATACAGATATCACCAGGGATAGAGAACCTTATGAAACAATTTGGCATAACTGATATTTATAAAATATTTCAGAACAAATGCAGAACACAACTTGTTTTAAAGTGCACATAGAAAATCCATTAAGACCACATTTGGGGCCATAAAACAAGTCCTGGTAAAGGTCAAAGGATCAAAATTATGGAAACTATATTCTATAACCACAAGGGTACCCAGTTAGAAACTGATAATAGAATAGGAAGAAAACTCACCACATAACTGGAAATTAAGTAGGATACTTGTAAAAATAACCCATAGGTCAAAGAAGAAATCCCTAGGGAAATATTTCCTAATTCAAACTAAATAATAATGAAAACACAACACTGCAAAATTTGTGGAATACATTTAAAGTGTTGCTAAGATGGAAATCTATAACTTTAATAACAATATTAATAAATAAAGGTATTAAAATAAGTGTCTGACTTAAGAATCCAGAAAAGAAAACAAATGATACACAAAGTAAAAGAAAGAAAGTAAAAATAAAATTTGGGATCAATAAAACATTAAAAAGACAAATAGAAAAAAATTATTTCAAAGGTTGTTTCTTTGAAAATATTAATAAAATTAATAACACCCTCAGCAAGTCTAATAAAGAACAAAAAAGAGAAAATGACCAATATCAGGAATATAAGAGGAACCACCAGTGCAGACCTTACAGAAATTAAAAGAATTAAAAAGGGGATATCATGAAAAATTTTAAGTCAATAAATTTGACAACTTATGAAATGAACAATACTTTGAAAGGCACACATTAATAAAACTAACTCAAGAAGGAAAAATTCTGAATAGCCATAAAGCTATTGAAGAATTTGAGTTTGGGGGTGCCTGGGTGGCTCAGTCAGTTGAGCGTCTGATTCTTGATATGAGCTCAGGTAATGATCTCATGGTTGTGAGATCAAGCCCCATCGGGATCCCACAATGAGCGTGGAGCCTGCTTGGGATATTCATTCATTCATTCATTCATTCATTCATTCATTCATTCATTCTCTCTCTCTCTCTCCCCGCTCCCCCTGCTTATACTTTCTGTCTCTCTCACTCTCACTCAAAATAAAAATTAAACTTAAAAAGAATTTGAGTTTCAAATTTAAAACTTTCCCCAGACAAAAACTACAGGCCTAGGAGGCTTCTTTAATGAATTCTATCATACATTTAAAAAGAAATAATACACACTTCATACAAATGTTTCCAAAAAATAAAGGCAAAACAAAACTCATTTTAAGAGGTTGCTGTTATATTAACATTCAAATCAGATAAAGACATTAGAAGAAGCTACAGAAAAATATTCTTCATAAACATAGATGCAAAAAATATTAACTATTAATAAATCAAATCCCGCTATATGTAAATGGGAAAATACAGTTTGATAGAGTTGATCCCAGAAATATAAGGTTAGATTAGTATGTACTGGAAGTTCCATCCAGTTGATTAAGGAAAAAAAAAAACTAGAAGCAGGAGAAGCAAAATTATGCTTATTTGCGGATGACATGATAATGTACAAAGAAAACCGTAAGTACTAAGAAATCAGAAACAACAGTAACAACAAAGAGCTAACAAAAAAGCTACTACAACTAATGAATGAGTTTAACATGGTTGCAGAATACAAAGTTAATACATACAAAAAATATCAACTGTACTTCTATCTACTAGAAAAGAATGCTGGAAACGACACTTAATATAGCATCATAGAGAAAAAGCAGGAATAAATCTAAAGAAGATGCCTAGACCTGTTAGCTGAAAAGTACAAAATATCCATGAGAAAAGGTAAAAACCTAAATAAATGTATTAGATACACAATGGCATGGATTGGAAGACTCAATATCAAGACGTCCATTCTTAAATGTGTACATTCAACTCAGTCCTATTAAAATACTAGTAGATTCTCTTTAAAAAACTGACAAGCTAATTCAAGTGCTCTATAGATATAAAACAAGCGATCCATTTTTATTAAATCTGAAAAGTAGAAATAGAACAATCACCTTGAGAGGTTATAAACTTTATAACTTATCTTCTGAAGCTTTTATGGAAAAGCTGGTTATTTGAAAATAATTACTTAAGTGCACAAATATTTGTTCCTTTCCCCTTGGATTTATCCTGTCAACAGTTACAGTTATTTATAATATACTATTGCATTAATCCTCATACAAAAAAATGTTCTACTGGGTGACAATATTGATAATATTTACTAAAAAACCAGGTTGCAATCTAGTATTAGTGAGTAGTCTATAACATGTTTGGAGATCCTACAATGTTTTAGCTATAAATTCCAAACTTAGATTCTGTTGTACTGTCTATATGTGTGTGTGCGTGTGCGTATATAGAGGCATCCTCTGACTTTCACTACTAGCACAGTTTGCATCTTCTACATGCACTAGAGCAGGAGTTCACAAGGGATGGTATAGGAACTATTCAAGACCCCTAATTAATGATACAAAGATATTATTTGCCTTTTTAAGAATATAAAGTGGTCCTGATACAAAAAAAAAAAAAAAATTGAGAATCACTGCAGTATAGCGATAAACAATTTCTAACTGGTACATGTAGAAAGAATAATCCTGATAACTAAGGCAGCACCTGGGTGGCTCAGTCAGTTAAGCGTCCAATTGTTGATTTTGACTCTGGTCATGATCTTACAGTTTGTGAGTTTGAGCTCCAAGTCAGGCTCCCTGCTGACAATGTGGAGCCTTCCTGGGATTCTTTATCCCTCCTTCTCCCTGCACCCCCTCCCAGCTGTCTCTTTCCCTCAAAAATAAGTAAACTTAAAAAAAAAAAAAAGAATCTTGATAACTAAAATGAAAACCCAAAAAAAATTTTAGAGGATTATCATGTGTTAAAGTTTTGTTTTTCTTAGTAGGACACCATATTAATTCTCTTTCCTAATTAATAAAGTTCACCAATAAAGAAAAGACCTAAGCCTGACACATGATACACACAGGATTCCATACGGTGCTCTTTTCCTTCCTCTCATCATGATGCATCCCTACTAGAACCAAACAGAAAAGCAGTTTTCCAAAGTTCCTGTCTAACTTTTAAAGTATTGCCTCAAACTCTCCTTCCCTTACTCTATTATGTTCAACATGGTCCCTATAACCTTCTAATATATTAAACAATTTACCTACTTACTACATTTGTTTTCTGTCACTCCACTCATTACAATGTAAGCTAAACAGGAAGGCTTTTTTCCCCTTTATTCACTGATATATCCTCAGCACCTATAATAGTGCCCAGGACAGAACTGGCACAGAGTAAATATTTAGTGAATAAACTAATGAATATTTTACTGGAGTAAAATATAAACTTCAGCATTTTATCAGAGAAGAACACACATCTTACCAAATGAACACCTGGTACAGGGCTATGTACACAGGAGAGATGCACTAGCTGAAGGAAAAACTTTCAGGGTGAACAGTTTTCTCTTCTGAATCCAGAAATGAAGAAAGACAGGGAGACAAGAGCCAAGGAAAGAAGAGGGATTTGGAAATATTCCAAAGTAGAGACAAGAGAAAAAGGGTTTTTTTTTTTATCCACCTCAACCCTAGGTTTCCACGAATGTAAATGAAGAAAAATAAGAGTAAGAACAGCCAACACACCTCTCTTCTCTTGTTGTATTTCGCCCAGAAGCTGCTCTTGCCTTTCTATCTGTTCGAAGAGACACTGGAGCTCAGATTCCTTGTTTTCGGTCATACTCCTCAGCTGCTGTCTGCAGAGCATCAGCTCGTGCCGCAGACTCCTCTCTCTGTTTTCTCGCTCTTTCAGTTCCTCACAGAGCCACTGGAGCTTAGTCTACAAAAATGACACGAATATCTAATTTTTCAAAAAATCTAGAAAACAGTAGCATTTCAAAACACGAAGGGTAAGTCATGATAATGTGAACAAACATAGACAATAACAAATGTAAGCAAAATTTTAAAATATCCATAATGTTTTAATTTGCAGAATGACTTCAAATTTGGTGTCAAAATTAAGCCAAATTTTCTTGGATTTTTATAAAATATCTGATATCCTCTATCACCTTCGGAAAGGCAATACTACAGAGAAGTCTGGCCTACTGAATTCCCAATCATAACACAATTAGATCCCTGATGTGATAGATAAGGCAGTCTAGTACACTTTAAAGCATTTTAAAGTCATAGCCCACAATAGAACTAGAGACTTGTTACAGAATGTAGTTTAACTCAGAGATTAAAAACAAAAACAAAAAAGATAAAATTCATAGTTTTGGTTCTAAAAAATGCATATCCCCAAGGGTCCAGCTAATTAGGAAAAGATATTCTGTATCACATGAGGGAGATAAAGTTAGTATTTGCCCACATTTAAAAGACTAGGGAATTTAAATGAAGCAACTCTCATTTTCTCAGACTCTAACCACACCATCTTTATTAGTTAGATATTTAAATCAGGGATGAGTACAAAAAAAAAAAATTCTTTCACCTTCGCTAGGACAGGATTTCAGTCAGGTCTCAGGACCTTCCCAAGTGAACCTATCCTTCAAGTTCCAGTTGATTTCAAGTAAAAACAGTCTTCACTTCAGTAAAAAGCAAAATAAGGAAAGAATGGACCAAATAGGAAAGTTAGGTTGAGCTGAGGGAGAATGTCCGTGAATAGCATTCATCAGTAAGCAAGAAAGTTCTAGGCATCCAGAAATCTAGGAGGCTCTCAGGATATTTCACAGTGTATTAAAAGGAGCTGTGGTAGGATAGTTTAGCCTATGATTAAGTGAGATTGGGATATGGGCAGCTAGACTGGGGATCCCCACATGGATCAGCTTTCAAATACCCTCATCACAGAAAAAGATGCCCTCTCTCTCCAGTCAGAAGGTCTGTCTAGCAGACGGTATCTCTATGACATAAAACAAAAATCATCACTAGTCAAATTATGGAAAAATTATACAATAATATTGTAAGGCGACCAATGTACAGTATGTGAACGCATTAAAGGAAGGGAGATCGTGCCTGTAAAGGCAAAAGCTAGATCACATTTATTATAAATGCTCATCAAAAACAAAGTGGGGGACTTCATGGAAGTTTGCCTTCCAGAAGGATGGCACGAGTTCTGCAATGCTGCTCTCTAATGAAAATGTCAGGTAGAGGCTGGATAAGGGCAGGGGAGGGACCGCACCCTGCAGGCAGAAGCCCCACTCCACATTCCAGGAGGGCACTGCCGAGAAGACGGGGCTCCCTCTTCTCCCAGTTCACAGTCAAGTTATTTGGTATTATGGCACAATAAGAAAGACATTTGGTCTCTGTCCCTAATTCTTGGCACAGAGGTCCTGAAAGCCCCGGAACTTCCAGAGTGAGAAGAATGTCCTTTGTTATTCATAACAAGCTCTGAGATCACACCCAAGCTCATGCCAATGAAGTGGTTTAGGGTGGGGAGTTGGACACTTAACCAACTGAGCCACCCAGGCGCCCCCAAAACCTCCTGAACAATGAGATTGGATTAGCTTCCAGACTGGTGAACATAGCCACATGCCAGGAGCATGAGACATCCCCTAACTCTATGGGGACTCTTGGGACCTTGCCCTATATCACCTCTTCATTTGGCTGCTTATTTGTATCCTTTGTACATAAACTGGTAATAGTAAGTAAAGTATTTCCCTTAGGTCTGTGGGTCATTACAGCAAATTACTGAAACTGAGGAGAGAGCTGTGGGAACCCCCAGTTTGTAGCCAGGTCAGAGGGAAGTGTAGGTAACCTGGGGACCCAGTACTTGTGACTGGCAACTGAACTGGGTGGAGCTGGCACTGAGCCCTTAACCTGTGGTATTTGCACTAACTCTGGGTAGTTTTTGTCAGCGCTGAATTAAATTGCAGGACACCCCACTGGTATCTGCAGAGAACTGGAGAATTACCTCATTTGGAAAACTCACACATCTGGAATCAAAAGTGATGCGAGCAGAAACAGATCATTAATAATAGGCATGGCACTGGAAGGTCAGACAGCTAGGATTTTTCATCGTCATAGCTCTGATTTAAGTAGGCTAAACTGCAGGCAAGTGCAGCAGAGAACCTAGGGATTCCTTCCATTACCAACCCCTCACTGACAGCATGGCCACTCTACGTCAGACACAACAGCCTGAGAATAGTGCTATCCAATGTGCCGTTTCCAGAAACTCTGAGAAGGAGGGATGAAAGCCACATGATCATATCAAGATTCAGAAAAAGTGTACAATGAAATTCAACACCTATTTCCAATAAAGGTACTCAAAGAAGGGAATGGAAGGGAAATTTCTCAACCTGATAAAACACTTTTATGAAAAACCCATAACTATTATCATACTTAATGGTTAAAGACTGAATGTTTCATCCCTAAAATCATAAAGAAGAAAATAAAGTCTGCCCTCACCACTTTTGCCTAACATTGTATTAGGAGGTCATAGCATGGCAATTATGCAGGAAAATCTAATTATACACAAATCACTTGTACATCAATACACTCGAATCATCAATCCAAAACTAAGTTAAAAAGACCATCATGTTTACAATAGCATCAAAAGAATACTTAATAACATACTTTTAGACAGTGCAAAATGTCTACTCTAAAACTATAAAAACACTGTTGAAAAAATTAAAGAAGGCCTAAATAAACAAGAAGATATTCCATGTACAAACATCATTAAACTTAATATCATTAAGGTATTAAGAGAAATACTCCCTAAACTGATCTACAGACTTAATACAATGCCTATCAAAATCCCAGGTGACATCTTTGGAGAAACTGACAACTTAATCTTAAATTTCATATGGATATTCAAGGGAGCTAAAATAGCCAAAAACAGGTGTTGAAAAAGAAGAACAAAATTGGAGGAGTCACACATAACTGATTTTAAAACTGACTAGAAAGCCTGAGTAATCAAGACAGTGTGGTACTGGCATTAGGACATAGATCAATGGATTTAAACCCATACACTGGGTCAACTGATTTTCAACAAGGGCTCCAAAAACAATTTGATGAGGAAAGATTAGTCTTTTCAACCAACAGTACTGGGAAAACTGAATATCCATATGCAAAAGAATAAAGTTGGACCTATACTTCACACCATCTTCAAAAATTAATTCAAGGGGAACCTGGTTAAGCGTCTGACTCTAGATTTCAGCTCAGGTCATGATGTCATTGTTCTTGGGTTCGAGCCCCACCTCAGGCTCCATGTTATCGGGATGGAGCCTGCTTGGGATTCTCTCCCTCTCTCTTTCTCCCCCTCCTCCACTATCCCTCTCAAACTAAATAAAATTTAAAAACAATAACTCAAAATGGATCAAAGACCTAAATGTAAGAACTAAAAATATCAGATTCCTAGAAGAAAGCACAGCTGTAAGTCTTTGAAACCCTGGTTTGGCAACATGAATTTCCTAGATACAACACCTAAATCACAAGCAACCAAAGAAAAAAGTTGTTAAGTTGGCCTATTAAAACCACTGTGCTTCAAAGATCACAATCAACTAACTGAAACAACAACCCACTGAACAGGAGAAGATAATTGTAGATCATATATCGGAGAAAGGCCAATTTAGGATGATACATAAATAACTCAGTAATAAAAAGACATAATGAATTAAGCAAGAGACAGTTCTTCAAAGAACATATACAAATGGCCAATAATCACATGAAAAGATGCTAAGTATCATTAACCATCACAAAAATGCAAATCAAAACCACAGGGAGATTCCATTTCACACCCAGCAAGATACTAGAATCAAAAAGAGAGAAGATTAACAACTGTTGGTATGTGTAGAGAATTAAAGTTCTTATAAAATGATGGTAGGAGTGTACAATCATGCAGTCTCTTTGGAAAACCATCTGACAATTCTTCAAAAGGGTAAACATAGTGACAATATAACCCAGCAATTCTACTCCTAAGTATGTATTCAGAAGAAATGAAAACATGTTCATGCAAAAACTTGTACCCAAATGTTCACAGCAGCATTATTCATGATAGCCAAGAAATGGAAAAAATCCAAATGAACATTCACTGATAAATGGATGAATAAAATGTGGTATATCCATACAATGGACTATTATTTAGCAATGAAGTGAGGCACTGACATATGCTACAACACAGATGAGCCTTGAAAACATTCTGCTAAATGAAAGAAGTTATTCATAAAGGACCATATACTATATGATTCCATTTATAGGAAATATCCAGAACTGGCAAATCTATAGAGACAGGAAGATTACTTGTGGACTAAGGCTATGGGGGGGGAGGGGCGAGGGGTGATGAGTGGGATGGACAAATTTAGGAGGTGATGGCTAAAGGGTCCATATTTTCTTTTTAGGGTGATAAAATATTCCAAAATTCATTGTGGTTGTGGCTTCACACTTCTGTGAATACATCTATAAGTAGTGAAGGATACACTCTAAATAGGTCAATTGTATGGTATGTGAATTATATCACAATTGAGCTATTTAACAATTAACAAAAGGAAGAAGGGAAATAAGAAGGGACAGAATAACAAAGCTAAAGTTAAATCTCCTTGCAGAGATAACACCTGGCTTTAGTATCTGCTACATAATTTACAGGCTTCTGTCTTACCTGAATGTCACTAGATAAAAACAGGAAGTCCCCAACTTAAATTGAACTGTGTAAGGTGCCTGGGTGGCTCAGTCAATTAAGCATCAGGCTTCAACTCAGGTCATGATCTTGCACTCCGTGAGTTCAAGCCCAGCGTCAGGCTCTGTGCTGACAGCTCAGAGCCTGAAGCCTGCTTCAGATTTTGCATCTCTTTTTCTCTCCGCCCCTAGGCTCCTGCGCACTTGCTCGTGCGCGCTTGCTCATTCTCTCTCTCTCTCTCTCTTTCTGTCTCTCTCTCCCTCTCTCTCTCTCAAAAGTACATAAACATTAAAAAAAGTTTAAATTAAATTGAGCTGTGGACTTCCAATTATGATTGCAAAAATTTAATTAAGACTGATTTCCTAATATCCATTTTGAAATTCCCATGCAAGTACAAGAAGATAAAAAGCTTCCATAGGACAGGGGACCAGGAAACATAGTCAACTCTCTACCAGACAAAAGCAACATTTTCTACTACATCTTTTTTCTAAATAAAGCATGGAGGCAGAATATAGGGTCAAAGGTGAGGGAGAGCGATATACCACCATCCCCACTGAACCATAATATGAGAGAGACAAGGAAGTGAATTGGACTATTCTTTCAAAAGCAACTTCTATGTACAGAGTGGAGCACATGTTGGAGGCTGGCACTCAAGAGGCTGTTACCAATATTCAAAACAAGCGAAAATGAAAAGGAATGGCTCCAAGTGTATGTATTTGAGACTTAAATGCTAGGGGGAAAAGAGAAAGGAATCAGTACTGAAGTTTAAGTTTCTAGCTGAAGAAACTGTGAAAGAAGAAAACTAGAAGCAAAGATTTAGGAGTTAAACAGTTAACAACAAGTTGGAATAAGATCAAATTGTTAGGACTAACACACAGAAGTATAAATGACTGGTTGGATATATAGATCTAAAGCTCGAGAGACATGGATGAGACATACAAAGTAAAGAATCAATAGCACCAAGGCAAAACAGTCCACGGAGTGTCTGTGAAGATGAGAGAGAAGAGTTTAGAAGAGATGAACACAAGAGAAAACTAAACATAAAGTTGAGAAGTAGTCGTTGGAAAGGCAGGAAGAAATCAAGTCTTCCAAAGGAAGAAAATAAAAATAGTATAACAGGATGGATATTCTTTGTGTCAAAGACTGCCACGAGCAAAGGGCTAGTATATTTAGCAGATAAAACAATATACATCTTTGTCAAAAACAACTGGAGTTCAGCCCACCAAACCAAATGGACTGAAAATATGAACGCCAAACTGTTGATGATTATGCCTACTCAGGAGAGAGGTGTAAAAAGGGAAAGGAGGATATACATTCCAAATTTATTCTCCATACTTCTATATTGCTAACGTCTTAAAAATGAGAATGTGTTCGGGTCGCCTGGGTGGCTTAGTCGGTTAAGCACCCGACTTTCGCTTAGGTCATGATCTCGCGGTTCGTGGGTTCGGGCCCCGCGTCGGGCTCTGTGCTGACTGCCAGCTCAGAGCCTGGAGCCTGTTTCAGTCTGTGACTCCCTCTCTCTCTGACCCTCCCCTGCTCACGCTGTCTCTCTCTCTCTCTCTTAGAAATAAATAAAACATTAAAAAAAAAAAATGAGAATGTGTTCAATGCACTATGTAAGAAAAAATTATTCTAGACAATTTAATCGGTAATTTTAGATATGTCAGGTGGAAAATGATTCTAAAACATTAGTACTTAAGTCATTTATTAATTGATATTAACTAGGCAAAATAAGAGAAAGTCTACACTATTGCTGCCTGTTTCTATGTCAAAACTACAATCTGAATAGAGGCACCTGGGTGGCTCAGCTGGTTAACTGGCCAACTCTTGATTTCAGCTCAGGTCATGATCTCAAGGTTTGTGAGTTCTAGCCCCACTGGGTTGTGTGCTGTGAGCACAGAGCCTGCTTAAGGTTCTCTCTCCCCCACACCCCCCTCATGCCTGCATTCTCTTTCTCTCGCTTTCAAAATAAATAAATAAACTTAAAAAAAAAATCTGAATCTAGAACATACTCTTTGTTCACCTCATCAAACTTTAGCAGTTATTCAAGAAAAATAAATAAACGAAAAAGCCCAAGTAATTATCGTATTATTATTGGCATGATGCAAGAGAAAAGGGGAAAATCAGATGTATGATTTCTGGAAAAGATATATTTTCAACCACGTCTTTTTGCTGCTTTTTTGGTACCTTAAGCACGTGCATATCTTTATCCTTATATATTAATAAATTTGATATACTAAATCCTTAAGACTTTTTTCAAGAATTTAAAAATATTCTTCAATTTAAAGCACCTTGGGAATGGATGTGTGTTCATGTTTGTATGTGCACACACACTACAACTAGCATAGTGTTCTGCACATAGTGAGGACAGGACACATGCAATTAAGTGAAAAATTAGGTGCTGTTAAGTTCTTTTAAAGAGTAGCATCTTACATTTAATTAATAAAACAGAAAAATAAAATATCTTGAAAACAAAAAAATCCAAAAAAAACTTTTGTATATTAAGAAAGTTTAATGAACACTGATAAGAAACACACTTAGGACCTGAACACTATTGATTTGGATTATAAAAATACCACCAGGAAGAAGGGCTGGAAGGATGGATGCTCCTTCTAATGGGATTATGTCCAAGGTTCTTCTCAACTCCAACACTTTCCTATCACATAAGAATGAACCATTAAGTTTATCAGGTCTTCTGATACCTCAAAAGGAAAACAAATTCCATGCTGTAATTATGCAAGTGGATATTTTTTTAAATGTTCGCTACCAACACTATGTTTTAAAACTGATGGGGTCCAAACAAAGTGAGTCTTTGGGGATCACCAGTTTCAATCATTCCATTTAATTTGTTCTTGCCCAGGGATTTAAATGCAAATTTAGAATGTAACTACACATTTCCCATTTCTCAAAAATTTCCCACTTACTCCATCTCAATCTTTGGCCTGTGCTCAGTGCCTTGCTAAGAGTTGATAATGGTAGAACAAAAAAATTTCTTGTCATGACAATAATCCTATTGGTTTTGGTAAAAAAAAAAAAAAAAAAAAAAAAAAAAAACAACAACAAATAATTTCTGAAACAAAGCATCAATCAGGTTTGATATGTGTTACGGACTAATCGTATCCCCCTCAAGTTTACATGAAGACCTCAGGTGACTCTGTTTAGAGGTAAGGCTTTTAGGGAGGAAATAAAGGCTAAATGAGGTTACCACAGTGGGGCCCTAATCCTATAGGACTGGCCTTCTTCTAAGAGGAGGAAGAGACACTCTGTCTTCCAACCCCCAATTCTTCCAACAATACTCCCACCCTACACCCTCAAAATGCCCCTCCCCCTACATGAAAGGTGGCCATTTACAACTCAGGAAGAAGCCTCACCAGAAACTGACCCTGGCACCTTGATCTTGGACTTCTAGGCTCCAGAACCATAGGAAAATAAATATCTCTTGTTTAAGCCACCCAGTCTGTGAGATTTCATTAGAGTGGCCTGAACAGATTGATCTGCAGCTTCATTTTATTCCTATAAAGCCTTTATCCTATCAACATACAAAATTTAAGAATAAGTTATAGTTAGATGCTTGTTATGAATTGAATATGCATGCAGAATATATTATTAATCCTAAAAACAAAATACCAACTTATGGAAATTTAATCAACCAATAGTCAATTATGAGAATCAGTGTTTGTTAGAGAAACACCAACATCTTTCATTAAATGTCTTGGAGAAACAGCTTGGAACACAGCATAGGAATAACTTTACCAATTCCAAATAATAATTACCTGACAAGGCTATTAATCACAGTGCAAACACCATTCTATTAACCACTCACAAGAGTATCTTAAAGATTACATAATAGGCTCATTTATTTAACTACATCAGAAAGTATTGCTAAACAAACTAAAATTGAGAAAGAATTTCTAAATAATGCAGTTTTTTACCTTCATAGTTGACAGCTTGGAATTAGGTAGGAATAAGTATCTAGTAAAACAATCAAAATGATCTTTTTAATTTGTAAGAATCCTCTAGTGAGATTTAGTGTAATAATATACTAAAGTCATTAAGGAATGACTCAAAGCTAAAACCAAGGGAAATACAAAATTTGAATAAAAAGATTATAGCTGATAGAGTTAGCAATAATACCAGAGCCCATAATTTTGCTGCTTTTAACTACCATACTTCCTTTGCCAAAACTCAAAAAACAATTTTGAGAGGAAATGCTTAAAAACCAAAGGTAAAGGAAGATGATGGCAATTTCTGAGAATGTGACAGGCAACCAAAACAAAAATTAAACCAAAGTGCAAAATTCAAACCCAAATCAACCTCAAAATACAATTTTAGTAATACTCTGTCCATTTTTCTACGTAGTTATGGATACAATCAAGAAGAAAAAAAAACCTCCATAATAAGAGTGCATATGTAAAAATACAAAATGTTTTTCTTCCATTAAACTGAATGTGTTCCATGCACACAATCTAAAGTATCCTTAATGAATCAAGCACCTGAGTGTTTGTATCTCATTTTGAGGTCTACACTAGAAAGATAAAATAATAGATGATTATTCACATCCTTCAACAAGAATTAAATACACTGGGCCCAATACTTCTCATACAATGAGTGTTTTAAAAAATCTGTATCACTAAAAAGACTATATGAATAAATGTAAGATTTATATTCAAAGGTAGATTATACTATCAATCAAGAAAGACTGACACAAAATTCAGAGACCCATGTTCTAAATCCTTCTCAGTAACTAATTAGCTTTATGTCATTAGGTACAACAATTCCCAGGGCCTCCTTCTCATCAAAAAAAAATGGAGAAGTTAAACTACATGATCTCTGAAGCTGTTTCAGTTTTAATATTTCAAAAATGACAGGGAGAAGCAACACCAGAACACATTATACCATCAAAAGTGTGACTCTATGGAATGATATCAAACACAGAAATAAAGGAAAATCCCCCAAATACTTTTGAAGTCTATTTCTTATCTATAAAACCTTAAAAGTTTACAGTTCTGATCAAATAAACAATTATTTGATAATTAGTAGGTTTACTGAAATCTAATCTGTATGCTATTTACTCTTCAGTGATATTTAAGCTGAAGAAATAACATGAGTAGAAAAATGTTGCATTCCTAATATAATTACTCTTTAAAAATATATGTATATATTTATTAAGCATTTAGGTAAGTATTGTGGTAAGTGCTCAAGATGCAATGAGGAACAGGATGGACACAGGTCTTCCCTCATGAAGCTTATAGACTAAAGAAAAGAGAAGAATAAATAGGATAAAGATCAACAAGGAAGAGAGCATTACAGCCAAAGAAGCACATAAATTTAGCTTTTTGCATCTTAAGGGAATAATTAGCACCAGACATCCAGAATACATGTATTCTGCAAACAACACAGCACTCAGGATCCTGCCTTATGCTGAAGAGCAGCTGACACAGGCTTTTCTTGTATTTGCTATCACAAAATGATTAACTCAAGATCTGGGAACAACAGTGACTGATACTCTCTTGTACTGTCTTTCCATCCTGAGAGTACCTGCCTGCTCGAGATTTGATCTTTTTTTTTTTTTTCGAGATTTGATCTTTTCTCCACATTTTGTTTCAATGTCTCTGCGCTTTCTCATTTCTTTCCATGATTTGCACCTAAACTCTGATCTTTGCTTTTGTCCCTGCTTCTCTTTGGGGCTTCCTGTCTAAATGGGACTTTCTAGATATCAAACCCAGTGCTGGCAACTCTTTCAATACTTCTGCTGGCTTGTCTATCTAGGACTGTCTATGCCATTCTATTCAGATACCAGTCTTTGAGTGGGATCTCCTACTTTGTCTTGAAAACCATAGACATCTCATCCTCAATCACTCCATTTGACACAACATTAAACATCATCTGCATATTGTCACCAAAACATTACTTCAGTGTGTCCCTTCCTCTGAATCTCTAAAATTTCCTTGGTTTGGACTTTCACCCCAGAGCCTCTGGTCTCACTCAAAGAACTCTTAACTGGTCTTCCTGCCTTCGGTCTTTCCACCTCTACTCCACCTTTTACATCACTATCTGAGTAATGCTTCTAAAATATGAGCATGAATTGACCAGTATTCTGTTCAAATCTCCTTTTTGGTTCCCCCACCAAATGCAAAACTGGACTCAAACTTTTGAAATGGCATACAATGTTCTTCTTGGTAGACCTATTCTCTACCTCTTTCTAAAGCCCTATCCCTGCCATTCTCTGCCTCACATTTTCACATTGTAGTATTGCCAAATCCCTTGGGTTTCTTTCCATTTATGATGCTGTTCCTCTTCTATACCATTCCTACAACTGTCTACTCTGCATGCCTGGTCTTTCCTTTTATCTGGCCAGCTGCAAAATTCACCTGAGGGATCAGACTCTGTGGCAGCTTCTGCACACCTACCTGTATCACTGCTCTTATATATGATATTGAAATTATCGATGTAAGTGTCAGCTTTTCTAGGAAAAAAAAAATGTTCCTCAAGCAAAAAGATCATGCAAAATTCATCATTATGCCCACAGAACGTAATCTAGCATCTGGGACACAGTAGCTACTCAGTAAATTCTTTTCAAACTGAATAAAATTTACCCTCTAAATGCCTTGTTGGGATTTATGACATAAACAAATCGCTGCTCTATTGGAACTGCTTGTCTGGTATTCCTCAATGGTATTCCTTAGTTCTCATTCCTCTTCCTCCCTGTAATGTATCGTTCTTCCCATTCTTTGGTTATTTTATCTGCAAGCCTGGTCCAATTCTTAGTTGGACTTTATATTATGTAACCAATGCCGACAAAGCAACAGTGACCCTATCCTCACCCAATCCCCTAGTTCTTCCAGGATTAACACTAACAGAAGAAATTCATTTGGCAGATTTATGAAAACAATTACCAAATGCCCTCCGAGGTCCTTCTAACACTGCAAGATGTCAGCATGGACTAGCTGAATAGCAATTCTACTTTCCATATAGTTTTGTCCTCTGATTTCAGATCTTATCTTCAATACTTATGGAGCTGTCTAGTCATAGTTCATGGGAATTACAGTATTGTAGCCCATCAATAACCTAAGCCATCTTTCTGGTAAATAGACCCAATTCCTCCTTAGTCAGTTGGTCAGCGTGGTATTGCTTATCATGACCCTTTTACGCTGTACAGGAACGGCTGTCTCACAAGGTATTAAAACTCGTCTGATCAGAAGTTCAATCCCATTAAATGATAAGGGAAAACTGCTCACTAGTTCTCAAATTAAAGAGCTATGATTAAGAGTCATCTCTGGCTCTCATAATTTAACTGAACAACAGCAGTGAAAGCTTTCTTTTCAGAAATGATAAAGATTTGAGCTTGCAAGAAAATTCCAAGTACACTGCTCTTGTCATCAGAATTGAGGAGTTGGGAAAAAGAAAAAAGTGAAATGCTTTATTAATGCACAACAGAAGCTGCTAGCTCCAAGATTTCTGAGCCAGCAAAACATGTATATTCTGAATTTACTATGCAGGTGGGATAAATACAATTTTGCATTTAGTTCTATCAAAACCAGTTAGGGATGAACAGCATCACCGTACTTAAAGTAGGAGGAACATTTTTCAAGGTTGGGTAAATTTCAATGGTCAAACATAATGCTGCTCATTTCTTATTAAGGATGCTTTAAAAAAAAAAAAAAAAAAAAGGTTTCCTTAATGCACAGCTGGTCTTCAAAGGTGAACCATGTCTTTCTATCAACCCCCTCCCCCATACCTTGCTCACCAAGCTCAGGGCATTATCTTGTTTATTCAGGTATTCTTAACTTCTTGCCATTATTATACCTCTAATTAGCCAACTGGAGAACTCCTATCTATGTTTTATATGATCAAGTTAAATGCTGCACTTTTGCAGAAGCCATCTGTAACGTGCCGGCAGCACCAAACCCTCCTAACCTTCCAGTGCTGATATCACAGTCAGTTCTTCCTCCTTTTGCGTTTGTCAATGTGTATGTATTTCTGTAACAATATAACAAACCTTAAGGATTTTTAAACTGTTTACATCTCCATTTCCCTTATTAATTTCCATGGCTTGCTGGCACTGATAACCCTCATGCCTACACATACCAAAAAAAGCCCATAGTCAATAGATCTCGGCTAAATGAAGATTTTAGACAGTCTCCCACATAATGGTGAGAACATGAATTGTGAGTCTGACATACTATGCAGTCCATGTTCCCATTTTTTATTTGGCACTGGAAAAGCATACGTTTTCTAAAACCTCCCTTTTCTCATATATTTAAATAAGGATACCGCACGAACTTAAAATTTCTTTCAAACAATAAAATCCTAAATTGGACCACAATTGATCAGGTTTATAGTACTGCTGGGTTTTTGTTTTTTTTTTCAAGTTTATTTATTTTGAGAGAGAGTGTGAGCTGGGTAGGGGTGGGGGATGAGAGGAGAGAATCCCAGCAGGCCCCCCACTACCAGAATGGAGCCCAATGCAGGGCTTGAACCATGACATCATAACCTAAGCCTAAGTCAGTTGATTAATCAACTGAGCCACCCATGTGCCTCAAAGCAGAAAGAGACTAGCCTGGGAAGGAATGTAAGTCCTTGAGTGTCAACACTTGGATAAACAGACATCTACATCTTATGTGGTCACAAATTTCTATATATTTTAATTAAAGAATTTCCAAGTTGATCTGATAGATGAAGACAGCTGGTAATGATCCCAGAGTGCAGAAGAATCTTTTTGTTAAAATGAGCAAATTGTTCGATTTTATTTAGATTTTCTTACCTACCCTTTAAATTTAAATCATCATGCAAAAGAACCATGAAGGAAGAAAGTTATCTTCAGAACATAACGTTTACCCTTCCCGTTTTGTAACTGAAGAGACAAGATATCCGGAGAAATGAAGGGAGTTCTTTGAGCCACAGAGAGATTTGACAGGCTTTGAGCTGACCTTCAGGAACAAAAATATTTGAGGAATCTAGGTGTAAGTAAAGGTTGGTTATAGTGGTCCTGACCTTTGTACATTTCCAGAGGCTCTGCCTATCCCAAGGAAAAGGCAAAAGAATCTCTCTAACGATCTAGTTTTACTACTTCAACAGTTTTACCTTCCTTTATTCTCTCCTTCCATGCCTCTATAGTTAAGCTAATTTGTAAATGTTAAACTAAAGGAACGTGGAGGTTTCTTAAATTAATGAATCTTCCCCAGGAACGAAGTATTACAGCTTCATTGCTATGTTATATAACAAAATGGTACGGTTATCCCAAACAGGACACCTTGAAGGTCATAAATACCATGATAACTTTGGGATTTAAAAACAAAGTACCTTGCTTTCTGCTAACCAGCGATGTGGATCATAATTGATATCAGGACCAGATGAAAACACCTACAAAAAAAGGAAATAGTGTATTAGAAGTAGAATTTTCTCTGAAATGAACTTACATAAATGAAATTCTTCGCCATAGCACGTAAAAGTTTAATCCCTAAATGTGAAGGTTTAAAAAGAAGAAAGTTCAGTTTCAAGTACTCAACGAATTCTAAGCCACCATTTATTATGTTCATTTATGTACACGTGTATATATGTATGTACTCATTGAGAGTAAATATTTGGCTCAAATACAGAGGCACGTATCAGCTCTCAAAGTGTTGTCACTGCTAGAATCTTTAGAGCTGACTCCACGGAGTTCTGGCAGACAGCCACAATCAAACCAGTTTATTTCATTTTTTCATTTGTTTCTTTTCCTCAGTCTTGTTCCATATAATATATTTCACAGTGGGTTAGATGTAATTACATGGAAACTTAATTCTTTGTCTCTTTCTTTAATTTTATACTGTGAGGGTCATTTTGTCTCATTAATGTTTGTGTAGAATTGACAGAAACTAATCAACAGGACTTTGTGCAAACGTTGCTTTATATTTCATGATGCTAACAAAATCCTACAATAAATAGGTTGTCTATACCAGCTGCCTTGATTTCCTTCATACCAACTCATTTATAAAATCCCTTGCCATCTGGTTCTGCCTTATTACTAATAAAATGATGTTCAAAGGCTGTCAATGACTTTATGATTGTAAACATAAATTGTTTTTCAGTTCCTACTTGCTTTGAAACAGGTGCTACCTGTGATATTTTTACAGGACTCCTTTCTAGTAATTTTGTTTAAAAATATCCTATCCCTCTGCAAGGCATCTATTCCTATCCCCATACTACCTGAAGTGTGTGCACATCACTCCCCTAAGGAATATCATTAGGTGATTCATTTAGACACATGACGAATGTATAATGATGCTGACCATATGCTGTAAACAAACATGTTGTATTCTTAGCTCCCACTTTTCTCTCCTACACTTTTCTAACCATCCAAATCCCACCCAACTCACAAGCCTCCTTGTCTTCGGTGAAATTCTGCCTATTCTAGCTTATAGTGTTTTCTTCCTCTTTGAACTCTGTGACTTGCAAGCATCTACTTCTCACTGATTCTGATGTTTTTCTTATTATTTTCTATTCATCTGTGTCATAGTTTTAATTAAATCTTCAGTGACCTAAGGTCTAGTGCTAAAGACTAAAAAATTTAAAATAATTCGATAGAAGTACAAATAATGTTCCTATTTTGTGATTTTTTTTTTTTACATATTTATATATAGTTTAAGAAAAGAGCCTGTCCGCTTACAGGTGATGTGACTCAATTTCTCTAAGCCGCAGGTTATCATCTATAAGGTAGGCAAACTGCCTCATAAGGCCAAGGTATAAATTAAATAAAATGAGGGTTAGCACAGTGTCTAGCATAGAGAACACCATTATTACCACTAACTGCATATAAAGAGGTAATCATCAGGAAACAGACTTCTAGCTCTATTGTAACAAAAACACTACAACAACAATTTGTTATAAACAGGTGAATAAAAAAACCTGTGTATATATAAATATACAAATATATATGAATATATATATATATATTTATATATATATAAATGACAAAAAGGGCACTATATAATAATGACAGCTAGCATTACCTGAGTATTTACTCAGTGCAAGATACTTCACTCCATAATATGCACCTTATATATCTTATTTTACTTTATCCATAAAATAAGCCAACTTACAAATGGGACACGAGTTCTTAGAGAAAAGAGAAATACATAAGCTGTCCAAGGTCATGCATTAGCAATCTGGAGAGATGTAATCTGAACCTATATCTGCCTTGATCCAAAGCCTATCCTCTTTATGCTCAGCAAATGAGTGCATACTCGGAATAGGAGTTAGGAGGAAAGCTCTTCAATTATCAAAGACGGGTCTGTGAAAATGATGTAACTTTAATTCAGGCACTTTCCTAACTGTTTTATAATTGTGGCGGCTTATGAAGTGTCTGTCCTTAAGTTTTCAAACATTACATGCATTTACTAAAGTGGAATAAGTAATAAATACGGTGGCTAGAAAAAGGTAATCAGAAATAATATCAACACTCCCAAGGACTTCCCTCAGGCTCATTTGTTATATATCTATTATCCAATTCATATCACAGCTGTCACTCTCTATAGCAAGTGGCTTAAAAAAATTCATCCACAATATTTCAAAATCAATAAATGACAAAGAATGAATTGGAATTATTCCATTTTTTAAAAACATTCTATAAGACCCACTACTCTCCCTTAGATCTCTGAACTGTAAAGCAAAGAATCAATTTTATTTTAACAACACCTTGAGTAGTTTATTTGAGGAGACCAAATGTTATATTCTTGGTATTTATTTTTCCCCCATATTTATAGGAAGTTAACAACAGAACTTATTAATGGAAAGAGACTCACAAAGAAAAAAACTATACTCTAAAAAAAAAAAACTTAATAGAATTTCCATTCTTTTAGATTTACTTTCCACCCATCACTTGGATTGAACTGGTCTTTCTCTAGGGGAAAAGGTGTAAAGATCCATTACCACAGTCAACGTATTCCTCTTAAAGAATAGGGTGCTTTTTGGAAGATGTTAGAAGGATCGTTTGGACCTCAAAAAGAAGTAAGAAAATATTTAAGCAATCTGCTATCTTCCCACTATGTTTTAGCCTTGCCCATAACACGGTTTATGTATCTTATCGCATGATCCATGATTCCATTTCTACATCTCAATCTGATTGAAAATAGGCCACTTTGACACAAATACTTAAATGTTTCACTATTTTCTTTAACTTTTTAGTAAATATTTATTTTTGAGAGAAAGTAAGCAGGGGAGGGGGGAAGAGAGGGAGGGGGACAGAGGATCCAAAGTGGGCTCCGTGCTGACGATGGAGAGCCCAATGTGGGGTTTGAACTCACGAACCGTAAGACTGTTACCTGAGCTGCAGTCATACTCTCTCAACAGACTGAACCAATCAAGCGCCCCAATATTTCACTATTAATATGTGCTTCTTTTAGATAAAATTAGAATCTTAAGTCCATATATCTCTTAAATATATTTAAACATGGCAAGTCTTAAATTAAAAAAAGCAGCATTAGACAGGAAAATGAGTACACCAGCATTACAACAGGCCCTAAAACAAAACTGAAAGAGTGTTTCTTCTAAAGCCAATTCTCATGTTTAGCCCCTAGTCCTCTCAAGCTGATATCTGAGCTTTTTGTTAAATGTAACTAGAAATACATTCTGTAGAAGTTCCATCAACTCCACCAAAATCTATCCATCAAAATATTTCTGTTAAAGTTGAATCCTAAGATAGTTTCCACCGTAACACCAGAATTAGAGTTTTCTTTTCTTTAGAACACCACTTAAGAAAAAAAAAAAGAAAGAAAAACGATAAGAGCAGGAAAAAAAGAGGAGAAAGCCATATAAAAAGGGAAGATCATTTTAAATGAAGAAAGACATGACAAAATAAGAAAGAACCATCTGAAAAAATTTTTTTAATATTTTTAAAAATATATTAGGCATAACACTATAATTTGAGTCCTGCCATATCACCACATGAAATAAATACAGGGTAATGATGGCTACAAGATATGTGTTACAGTGCTACTGCATCAAAGGAACACAACCCGGGGTGCCTGCGTGGCTCAGTCGGTTAAGTGTCAAAGTCCGGCTCAGATCGGATGATCTTATGGTTCATGGGTTCAAGCCCCGTGTCAGGCTCCGTGCTGACAGCTCAGAGCCTGGAGCCTGCTTCGGTTTCTGGGTCTCCCTCTCTCTCTGCCTCTCTCCTGCTTGTGCTCTGTCTCTCAAAAACGAATGCTTAAAAACAAAAAAAAAAGGAACACGCAATGCAATAGAGCAGTCTACAAAGGTGCTTAAGTTCAAGGAATTAAGAACATACGTGATTAATTCTGTTTTTATTCGTCATTCCCCTAGAACTATAAACTGAATAGCAACATTCCATTTTAAAGACAGAAAAACTAACCTAAGTATATTTGTTTAAAAACAGAAGGCAGAGAGCATTGTGGTTACTTGTTTAAGCTCCAGAGTCAGGCTCCCAAGCTTTGTAGTCCTGCTTCCAGCATTTAATTGGATACAAGGCCAGGGCCAAGGTACTTAACCTCTCCAAGCCTGGCTTTCTCTGGTCTAAAATGGATTTAATCAAAGTATCTAATGGACAGGGTGGCTTTAGGGGTTAAGGGAGAGAATGCATATACTGTAGCTACCACAGTACCTATAATAAAACTAGTACTAAATACATGTTAGCCATCAATATACTAGCAACAAACAAAAATGGGCTGATAACAGCAAGCCAGCCCTCTTGACTCCAATGATATTTGTTTAGTCAGAACTGCTGCCTCTCTCATAAGACATTTTCTTTTCCAGAGTGAGATAGAGGCAATTCAAGGAAATAACAATACACGATACACTTTCTCTCCCACGACAGCGCAATAGACACAGTATCTCATTCTAAAAAATGCAAGGTATTATTTTGTTTCATAAAACTTTCCAGAATAAAAATGTGATGACCATGTAACCATGCATTAAAAACTTATTATAATTATATATTAGGAAACTAAGTGAAAGGCACAATGAGAACTCATAATTACTTTCAATTTCTCCATCGAGTCCCTGGAGAAGGTTTTACAAGCTGCATCAATTTCCTTTCCTATGACACCAAGAATGGATTCCTGTTCAGTCTCCAGACAAAGAAGTTGATCCTTGAGCTGCAGTCTGGCCTCTTCAATCCTCCTTAAGTGCTCTTCTTCATTGCTTATATGCTTTTCCTAAAACGTGGATAAGAAATAAAAACAGAATTATTAAGAAATGGCAAGAAACGCTTGTAATATCTGTGTAGCCAACTCCAAAGAGTGTGTAAGGAAACACATCTGACTCGGTCAGTCCCTTTACTTTACTAAGAACATTCTGCCTACTCATCAGCTGAGGTTACAGAGAATTCAGAAGAAGGGCACTGAGGAAACTGGGTGAGTGGATACTTGGCAAAGAAAATTAAAGTAATTCCGTAACCAAAAGAAAAAGAAATTTAAAGAAATTCTTTACATTTTAGTAACATACTGTCATTAACAGATTGGAGAGTAAAAACTGACACCACAAACAGACTTGGAGCTTTCAGTAAATATTAGCAAAACACGAGAAAAAGTAAGATATAAAATAAGATCGTTAGTTTTTTTCATTTCTGAAATATCCCATATGACTACCTTACCTTATCAAGACATAGATTTTAAAGAGGTTAAGTTTTCAAATACAGTCATATTGCATAAATACTTTGAGTCATGTCAATTTGATCAAAGCAAGATAGAGGTACTTTACAAAAGTAAGCAAATATATTTAAAAAAAAGGTTTCTGAGCATCCTTTAGGAGATTACAAAGACTTGGGGGCCCTCTCTAGGCAAAGCAAGTCCCATTCATTACGGCTGCACAGTCTCATTACTAGAAACATTCAAGTGGTGTTGCACACACCTGAAGGTCACAAAAATCACTAGAATATCAGTAAAAACAGTAGCCCAAAAAGTCACGATGGCTGGCCAGCTTTGCTTTCACTCATTACACAGAGACCTCATCATCTTTACCTACCCTAGGGAATACAACATAAGCAGGAAGATGATGTAGCTGAAAAACCCAGCTTGAAGTTAAGTGAATAAAGGGGCACCTGGGTGGCTCAGTTGGTTAAGCGTCTGACTTCGGCTCAGGTCATGATCTCACAGTTCGTGGGTTCGAGCCCCGTGTTGGGCTCTGTGCTGACAGCTCAGAGCCTGGAGCCTGCTTCAGATTCTGAATCTCCCTCTTTCTCTGACCCTCCCATGCTCACGCTGTCTCTCTCTCTTCTCTCTCTCTCAGAAATAAAAACATTAAAAAAAAAAAAAGTTAAAAGAACAAAAGAGATCTGCTCAATGAAAATTCATCACAAAAGGAAAAGATAGCATTTTAGCAGAATCACACAATATTTCCTTTCAATTCAAATTACTTTTTAAAAATGAACGAAACCCTCTGCCCAAGAGAACAGAGTCGTCACACAACCTGTCTTCTGTCCTTCTATCCAGCCTCACCTCCGTCCTTTCCACTCTCTCGGACTGTGACTACTTGCAGCTTCTCTGACAAGGCTGCATACGTCCCCCCACCCCCATCTGATGTGTGCCACTCTGCTTGAAGCTGTGCTACTTGAAAATGGGGCCCGGTAGCTCAGAGGCGGCAATTAGCCTGATGACTACATCCTCCCAGTCTGCAGCTCAGCGCTGTAAACTGAGGGACTGGATTTTCTTTTCTTTTTGGTGCTCTGAGTGGAGCCATCTTTCCGCAACAGAGGAACATGAAGCTCACAAGAGACTCATGTACAAACCAGAAGGCCACTCAATTAACTACATCAGCTTACAATGAGAACCACAACTGCCATATGGATCAGAATGTTTGTGTCAGCATAACCAGTACGTTTTCTCCCTGCAGCCCAATCTGGATGGGAAGGCAAATTTTAACCAGAGCGTTGCTTAATGAATAGGAAATCGGAGCGAGGGGAATCTGTGTTATGAAGTGATGTGTAAACGCTGTCACACCAATGGCAGTCAACACCCTGGGCGGGGATTTTTGTCTCTGTATTGTTGCTAGGTACTGACCACTTAGACTTCCTATCCTTCCAAGATCTAGTCTCCTTTCTTTACTGACCGCCTGATGCAGAATGTTCCGGGAGCATATTATGTGTATCGCAGTATTTTTAAAAATGTAATATAATTGTCTGTGTAGAAGCCTCCCTCAATAAACTACTAATTTGGGGAGACCACAAAACATGTTTATAGTCATCTTTTTTAAATGCCCCAACTTTGCTGAACAAATTATTTAATACTTTTGGAAAACTCAGATTCAACACTGGAAAGATCATTTCATCAACTACCATGCAGACCTATATGTACTCAGAGGCTACTGGGGTGTGCTAGGAGGTTCCTTTCATGCATTCATAGACCTCCAGACCGCTGCTATGTTCTCACTGGTGTGACATTAATAAAGAAAATACTCTACCAGGGGTTACGAAGCTATGTTCTCACTGGTGTGACATTAATAAAGAAAATACTCTACCAGGGGTTACGGACAACCGTTGATATTCTAAACGCAGGCAATTCACAATGGTATTCTAACTGTTCCTTCTTTTCGCATTTCCCTCAGAGCTGGCTTTCCTCTATCCACTCCTGCTTTTCTGTGCTCTCTACCACCTGACTCATCAACAAGACAAAACTTTCTGTATTTTGATATTCCTGAAAAGGTTGACACTGTCAGAAAAGGCTCCATAAATGCAATCTCTTTAGCAAAGAGACTATCCACTTCACTATCTTCTGTGAGAGAGTCCACGTGCTACGTCCAACCTCCCTTTGAAGTAAAACTATGAACTCATATAGACCTTTGAGATTGGCAAGTCCAATTACCTATTGTGCTTTCAGGAATCCCTTCTCTGACATTTCTGACAAATGGTCATCAAACCCCTATGTGACCAGCTCTAGTTTCTAAGAATAGGATATTTGACAAAACTGTAACATCTTTCCATTAGTGTGAGTGCTGTACTCAACAATTAAATAAGTGAATCCTGTGCGCGTACTAAGTTACATACCAGGTAAACCCATGTTCTTTTATTTAACTCAGTTTCAGGCACTCCACCATATTGGTTCCCCACCTGCATGTCCCCCAAGACCTTAAATATAAAAATAAGCTCTTCCATTCTGTACTTAAGGAACTGTAATTTGATTTATTCACTCATTCAACCAATTTTTATGGAAGGTCTACTATGATGAGATATTCTCCTGAGTACAAGGGACAGAGTGAATAAGATAAGGCTCCTGTCCTCATACAGCCAACAAATAACTCCGTGAAATGTCATCCCTTTTGTTTTGCCTCATTCTTCTGGTTGGAGAATACCTATATGGGGGCGCCTGGGTGGCTTAGTCGGTTAAGCGTCCAACTTTCGCTTAGGTCATGATCTCGCGGTTCGTGAGTTCGAGCCCCGCGTCGGGCTCTGTGCTGACTGCCAGCTCAGAGCCTGGAGCCTTTTTCAGTCTGTGACTCCCTCTCTCTCTGACCCTCCCCTGCTCAGGCTGTCTCTCTCTCTCTCTCTCTCTCCTAGAAATAAATAAAACATTAAAAAAAAAAAAAAAAGAATACCTATATGAATACCAATTGGGGCACCCAATGAAATAGTTTTTGTCCCAGTTTCAGGCTTCAGAAAATAGCTCTACAAATGGAACAGCATGGCTAATTCTGTGGGACAAGTGGGAAACTGGCTGACATTAATTCAATCATCTTGTCTGATTTGAGGGTATATGGATTAATAAGAGGAGATGATACTATTTAGGCACGATTATGACTATTCCCTGGTTCTCTAATGAATTCAGAAGGCGCAATAACTCTACAACAAGATTAACCAAAAGCTACTGTATATCTACAGAACTAGAGGTAATACAAGGTATTTTAGAGTCTATTTAGAAATATGGATGAAAAAGGTGACTTTGTGGTACAATGGATAGGGCACTCGACTTCTAGAAATATGGAAGACACAGTCCAAATTCAATGTTTCAGCATGAATGGACACAAATGTCTGGGTCTTGGGAATATAAGGAGCTTCTCTGTGAGAGGGTGGGAGGATAGGATTCAAGAGATAGAAACAGATGAAGCTAACTATACATAGTAGTCTATATGATCCAAAAAGAAAGATATCCTAGATCATGCCTGATTTTGAGAAAGAACCTTAGAGAAAAAATTCAATCCTTAATTATACAAATGAGGAAACCAAAGTTCAGAAAGACTAAATAATCCGACTAAAATCAAAGATGCCATAGTCCATAATCTGAGTCTCCTGGCTCCCTAAATCCTCTCTATCAAAATGTCAGGTAAGTTGAGGGGCACCTGGGTGACTCAGACAGTTAAGCGTCTGACTTCAGCTCAGGTCAGGATCTCATGGTCCATGGGTCTGAGCCCTCCTAAAGGCTCAGAGCCTGGAGACTGCTTTGGATTCTATGTCCCCCTCCCCCCTTTCTGCCCCTTCCCTGCTTGGCACTTGCTTTTGCAGGCTCTCTCTCTCTCTCTCTCTGAAAAATAAATAAACATTTTAAAAAATGCCAGATAAGTTGAATTCTTAAAATTGGAATTTAGAAAGCCAATGTGAAAAATTCAGGAAAGCTATCAGTAGGTAATATGGGGACTAATATAGTCTTAAAGTAGAAAGAATATAAAAAATACTTCTGAGACATTAGTATAAATGAAATACATGACATATTGGAAAATTCAGAATAGACCACAAAAAAAAAAAAAAAGAGGAAAAAAGAACACCATCTATAGCCTAAACTTTTAGGGGCTATCCATCTATACTGGATATGTACACTGTGTACACATAAAACCTGCTCTTGGCAGATTGTAGTCAAAAAGTACACATTAATCACACACTAAGCAAGGTACAGTTCTACTGTCAAGATAGCAAAGATTTTATGAAGCTTCCATTTCAGGACAGGAAAGGATTACACTGTTAACATTTGTGTCTAAAGTAAGTAAAAAATAATACTGCTCACAATCTCATCAAACACACACACACACACACACACACAAAATGTTGACTGGCTTGATCAATGGACCTATAAATTCAAAGGATAAAAAATGTTCCTCTAATTATGTATTTATGTTACAACATGCTCTTTACACTCAGAACATTCACTTTCCAAAAGGCTGTAAAGATTACAACGAGACAATCTTAATGGAAATAGAACTTCAGTAAAACTAGAGCATGTCCAAACTGTTATATCCTTGGCAAAAATTTATGAGATTCCTTCAATGTCTTAAGAGTTCCGGAAAAGTCATTTTATTTCCAGTACGGTTGTTACAGGACATGAACATAGTTCTTCACATACTTTAAAAGAAAAATTTTAGCAAATAAAACACACTCACATGACTAAATAAATCATTAATTACAGAGTTAAAGCTACTCCTTCACTGAAAACTAAATTGAATACGCAACTATGACAGTATTTCAGCCCCAAGACCATCTTTATACATCAGCAGTGGGGGTGAGATAGGATAAGAGGTAGAGTGAGACCAAATTATATTAAAGGATGGAATTAAAGCTAACATAATATAATTCAAAGTTATTGGAAGCATGGCATGTTGAAACTGTAGACGAGCACATATCACCTAAGAAGTTTTGAGAAAGAATATTTCCGTAAGTCAAGATAACTGTTATGCCTAAGCCTTAAATTCAGGACGCTAGCATTACAAGGCAAATTATGAAACTATCCTGAACAAAAATTGGATCTGTCTGGAAGCCATTTATCTAATTCTCTAAAGAAACCTCACATTACTTATGCCAACAGAGTTGACTCAGCTGCAAGGAAGTTAAGTTACAATGAAATGCCAACCAAGGCAGAAACTTCAACACAACTAAAAGAGAAGGATCTACTATGGATATTACAGGGTATCTGAAAAGACTTTAATCAGGAAAATTACCACACTGCAGTTCAATCTGTCTTGCACAACAGCAAGAAAATAAATAAACAAAACATTAAGTCTTGGCCACACCATACCTACTTTCTACAAACGTATTTCTGAAAGATACAAGATCTTTATATGACAGTGCAATTCTTAAATTCAAAGTATGGCTATATATTAAATGTTTAGATTGGTATCAAAAAATAAAAACGAAGCAACACTTCCAAAATCAACAGTTCCGATCAGTTTTTTAAAGTCTCCATGGATTGAACCTATGTATATCTTTTGTCCTCAGTGAACCCAACATTACTCAGGAATAAAGAGGACAAGGGAAGGTCCTAAACTGAATTTTCTACTTGTTATAGAAGTGCAATAACAAGAACTTCCTTCCTCACCCACATGGATAATATAACACTAACAGACAACTTGAGCTCTTAGGAATAATAGGAATGTCTGCCCCTTCTCTATTCTATGCTCCCAAGGCACTTAACACAAGCTTCCCCTAGAGTTCTTACTCCTTCGTGTGTCTTTTATGTCTGTCTCCCCAACAGACTGAGTTGCTATTGGTTAGAGATCTTATTTTTTATTTAAACATCCCAGTACCTAATAGTGTCTCACACAGTAGTCAATTGATAAATCTTTCTGAAACATATATATTCTCTTACGTTCCATTCATCCTGTGAGCATTTGTGTGTGTATTCTCTACGTGTGAAGCAGAAAAGACCCCACCTATACAATAATGAAAAAAAAACAGAACTTTTGAACTCAAGCAACTTCTTGTGTTTCTGTAAGTTATTTTTGCAATAAGTTAATTAGCAAACTCATTGAAGGCAATTGTCTTGTCAATAACAGGTTATTGTAACCGGCAAGGCAAGGTGATGTCACAAAAGTGAGAACACTGAAGGTGGTAAGAAATGATCAGATGCAGAGTGAATGTTAAGGATAGAATCAATAAGATCTGCTGACAAATTAAGTATGGATCCACGTGTGAGAGAATGAGGTGATTCTTTATATGTATTTAAAAAGCAAAAGAACATTAGAATTCCTACTAGAAGGGTGGTTTCCTAAAATAAAATTGCTCTTATGTTGTGGGTTAGGTATACTCTTTTTTCTCCTCTGTAAGCAGATGCTTTACACTATTTCCTTCAAAGGAGAGGAAGAAGTTACGATTAATAGTACACTAAGAATAAGAATTGAGAGTGTTAGTAAAACAGTCAAGCTAACAGGAAAAAAGTAAGGTATAATTAGAACACTGGATATATGATTTGATGCACATTAAAATTTAAGTATGAAAGACTTTCCAATCCATAGCCTAGTCTTAGGCAGGCATAGGAAAGCTATCCATAAAACGGAAACCAAAAAAAATGGAAATTCAAATTTAAACTTCTAACCCCACTTAAGGCAATTATTCTGGCCTCAGGCTTTTTAGTATCTTTTTCTAGGAGAATATTGAGCAATACCAAGATCATTGGCAGCATAATCAGAAAGGTGTCAGGATATGTATTGGATACATTCCTAGAAGTTAATATTCAAAGTTGGAAACAAAAATAACTCTGAAGGGTATTTTACGCACTCATTAAGTTTTAGGACCATTTTGCAATCATTACGTATTTCTCTTAAGTCAAATGCCGGGAAACAGCAATAGCGTTAGTTATTTAAAATCAGCCACTTTTGATGCATTTCTATTTCTGAAACAAAATATGGACAAGGAAACAAACAACTAGAGTTTCAAATTATGCATTTGGAACGAACATTGTTTAATTTTCAAAAGAAAAAAAAATGTATCATTCATCACCAGAGAAATGTTTATAAGCTTACAGTGTCTTTAAAAACCATCAGGATTTCTTCTTTCTTTTTAATTTCTTAAAAGATGCTTAAGCATGCATTTAGTCTTATGAAAGAATATGGGGGAAAAGTTTAAAAACAAATTTCTAAATAACATAACTTACGTAAGCAATGAGTACCTCTCTTTGTTTTTGTTCCTAAAATTTACTTGTTCAACATTAAATGACAAAACAGAATGAGTCATTTTAAACTGTGATTAAAAAAAAAAAAAGCAAACTCAATGAAAACAAACCTGGACATTCATTTTACGTTTCCTTTTAGGGTCTACCAAAGCAAGCAGGCTAGGCCAGTTTAACTTCCAACAAAGCACTGAAACAGACGTAATAAACAACTCTTCCTCTTCGCTTTGCAGACCACAACCACGTGTACCAATATTTAGCCTAATTCCTACACTATGGGCATCGCTCACAATTTCCAAATTAAATGAAATCAAACTAATAGTACAGAATTTTAAAGGATATTGTCCAACAAGACTACTTTCTTCTCAAGCCCTGTGGTTATCAACCACTCAATGAATTAAGGATTAAATGACAGGCCTCTCAATCACAAGTCCAAATCAGGAATGATAAAGATGCAAACTCTGACTTCACTCACTACATTTATTTAAAGTGAACCTCACTGATTGCAAATGGTTAGCGGAAAAGTCACTGCCAATGGAACAGAGTTTGAAAATGGCGTCTTCACAGCTATGTTCCATTTTGGAAAGTAGCGACCAAATGTACTTCTATACAACATTGACTTCTGGCCCCATCCTCTGCCACAGCTGTAAGTGCAACTGCCCCCCACCCCAATCAATGCATAGTCATGTCACCTTTGCATTTTAAACTTGCTTCTTAAAATCTGGCATAGTATTTCATACATGGTAAACACTCATATGTTTCAGCCAATTCTCTGTAAAAGTCAAAGACTACTCTGGACTTAATGACTATAAAGTAGTTCAATTAAAATCATTTTATAAATGATAAATACAAAATTTACAATTTTACCTTTAATTTGACCATCTTATTATTTTCATTGTTTTTTTATTTTTGAAGATGATAGCAATCTCACAGGAAATTACTCATAACATCTTAGTCAGTGGTTATTTAGAGTATCTGGTTTAAATTTGCTCCAAATTAATATGTGGTAGCTACAGCTTTATTCTACTTACATAATTTAAAAAAGATGAAGCAACAAAGAAAAAGTAAGACTGCCTAAAAATGGCCTAAAGTATAAACATTAAAGTGAAAGAAGTCAACAGATCATTTGCTTCTATTTCTTTTCATACTGAAAGAAAAAACAAAACAAAACAAAACACACACACACACACCACTGAAATCAGAGAACTGTGCCTGCTACAATAAAAGAGTTTTTAGTAAAAAAATATGGAATTGTGATTTTACAAAGTAGTGAATACTTTCAAAAATAGGCATCTGACCATCATATATTTTTCCACATCATGAATAGTAGCAATTCTTAACAGATGGTCAAATTAGAACTGAAAAACAAAATTAAACAACACTGATTCATCTTTTCTTGCCACAGATATACTTTATGTCACAATATCAGGTTTTCATTTGATTTTTCTAACAAAATCACTGATGACTCCTTTTCCAAAATTGGTGTCAAGCTAAAAAAATAAAAGAGTATATGGTAATCTGTTGAATATAATAACCCTAAATTTAAATTCAACACTATGAGGTCAATGAAAAGATACAAATGTGAGTCATTTTACTGGCAGTGTATAAGGGGAAAAAATAAAAGGAATTTGTACCCATATCCTGATTCCACCACAAACTATGCAATGTTGGGCAAGTCACTCTATTATACTCTCAACCTCAGTCTCCACCATCCGTAAAAATGGGCATAATTACTTTTGTAAATGAGAATTATAATTACCATTTTTCAAAGATCCACATTTTGTATAAGAAAACTATCTCTTAAGTGTTTTTATCCAATATAATCATAGCTTTAAAATATGTTGCTAGGTGTCACTTCACAAATAACCTGAATAAAGCATTTCATGGGAAGGAACAAAAACACATTTCTATGAATCCTGATCTATTCAACAACTTAGGTTCCTATGAACTGCCTTGGATGTCTCACGATCTGTGGCCTTAAGGGGCTCCAAACTGTTTCATCAAGGTTTCTCATTTCCTGAAGGAACAACAGGAAGAAAAAAAAAAGTCCTCTAAAGAGAATTCAGTATACTACAGACATAAGCAAGAATTATAAGAGATAGCAAAACATCCCAAATAACCTACCTAATCTATATACTGGCTCTTACAGATTCTGATACAATAGAAAAAATAGGATTGGTAAACCTGATTCCTATTTCCATTTCTACCAAGGGACAGCTGAGAACACCTGGAAAAGTCAATTAACTCTTGGGCCAGAACTGCCTCATCTATAAAAGAAGGGGGGAGAATGGGAGCTTGGTATTGTTTAAGGCTCTTTTATACTTTAGAATTATGCTGATGCCAAATGTTTTGGGAAACACCACCTCTGTACAATATTCCAGTCTGATCTTGTAAATTTGAGACAATGCTTATTAAAAACAAAATCTAGCACACAGATAGTTTCTATGGGGCAGAAAAATAGAAACTACTGAAAAGTCTTCCAACGTTGCCATGGTTAGCTGTAATCACACGGTATGTGTACCCATGTGACAGCATCTCCAGGAACAGAGGAAGTTCTACATGTGGTTGTCATTAGGAGTGGATTAAAGGCGAAAAGCAAAACGAAGAGAGTAAATACATTTCTCCTCCAGGTTTGAATATCTAGTAGCAAGAAGTATATTTGCATAATTCTGCTTAGAATTAAATCAGTAAAAAATACAAATGAAATAGCCAAATATGGAAAATACTAGATCATTTGGATAGACATTAACTGATTTATAATTTTAAAATAGAAAAAAAACACTGTATTGTAATCAACAACAAAAGAATACCACATCCACCAGATAAAATACTGGGTGTTAAATAAACTTGATTTTGAAAAATGTTCAATGACGTGCAAATTCAGAACACAAAGTTGTGCATGGCAAATATTCCCAAATGGGATCTAAGTATCTATGCGTGTAGAAAAGACCCCTGGAAAGAATTTCACCAAAAAATGAATGTAAGAAAGTTAGGTGATGAGATTATAAGTGAGTTTTTAAACCTTCCCTATAAGTACCCTTCATTTTCCAGGATGAAAATTTGTTTTATAATTAAAATTTTTTTTAATTAAAAAAATTTTTAATGTTTATTTATTTTTAGAGAGCAAGAAAGAGAGAGAGAGAGAGACAGCACAAGTGAGGGAGGGGGAAAGAGAAAGGGAGGGGCAGAGAGAAAGGAAGACACAGAATCTGAAGCAGGCTCGAGGCTCTGAGCTGTCAGCACAGAACCTGATGCAAGGTTTGAACTCACGAACCACAAGATCATGACCTGAGTCGAAGTTGGACACTTAACCAACTGAGCCACCTGGGTGCCCCTGCTTTATAATTTTTAAATGTTCCTATATAAAGAACAAAATATTTTCTAAGCCTGTAATTTCAGAATTTATAAAAATGAATATACTCAATTAAATAGTTATTTCCCTAATTCCTGAAAAGGAATGTCTTCATTAGATCTTCATTGGACATAGGAAAACAATCTCAGAACATTACTAACATTTTTTATCCATTTTTTCCATTGCTTATAAATAGATCTGCCTAAAATATTTTATATATTTTTCCATAAAACAGCCATTCTTCTAAAACATAAGGTTCAAGATAATATACCTAGTATAAATAGGATAATCTACAAAATAATATTCTCTTAATTTTTTAGACACGAGCTATGCCTAAATTATGTAAATATGTTCAAAATTAAAAACAATGTTTAATACTTACACTACCAAATTACTTGAAAAGCTCCACAAAGATGACCATTAACAATCATCAATAAACTCATACTTCAATAATTTTTTTGAGTTGGATCAGATAAATGTCTGTATAGATAATACACTATATAAACACTATATATTTATGAATACTATATAAATTTTGATGTTGACCTGCTGAGCAAAAATTACTTAATTATACATGAACTCTTTTGATGATTTAGATTTCAGTGAAACTACTAAAAACAGATTTCTGATAAAATAAACATTATGAGTTTCCAGGTAAATGCCCGAAGAATAAAAAGATTAATATTAATAAGATCCTTTTAGAACAAAAGAAGAAATCAAATGCTTTCCTTTAAATTTTTAAGCAAAAGGAATAATAAATTTCAATGACACTATAGATGGGGAAAAGTTCTATCTCTAACATTTCATGAGAGCTTTTTCCCTCTAAGAAGCTCATAATAAAGTTTTAAATGCATATGTAAAAATTCTGTGGGTTGCATAATACTTGTTCTCTTTGTCATGTAAAATTGAAAAATAACATTTGATGTTAAAGTAAAATCAGATGCTGGAAAAAATGCATTTTATTACCACATATCACCACTGAATGCACTAGGAAAATATGCTAAAGTTAGTTATTCTGTGCATATATACTAACAGCAATCTTCTCCTCATCACCTGATTAAGGCTGCTGATGCTAATGCTTTAAATGAATTTTGATGCAATTTTACCATTTCTTAGCTTACCAAGTAAGAACATGACAAGAAACAAAGACCTAAAAGTATGTGGTTAAAATAGTAGCAAGACATTTAAAAAAGACGGAAATGTGCCCCACCAAGATGGCTCAGTGGGTTAAGTAGCCGACTTAGGCTCAGGTCGTGATTTTGCGGCTCATGAGTTCAAGCCCTGCATTGGACTCTCTACGGTCAGTGTGGAGCCCATTTCAGATCCTCTGTCCGCCCGCCCTCTCTGGCCCTCCCCTGCTCACACTCGCTCGTTCTCTCTCAAATATAAACACTTAAAAAAAAAAAAAAGAGGGGAAGTGTATATTAGCCCCATAAAATGAGCATGCAAGAATAACGCTGTGTTAGGCAAACAAGAAAGGCATTCCCTATGACGGGGCACCTGGGTGGCTCAGTCAGTTAAGTGTCTGACTTCAGCTCAGGTCATGATCTCACAGTTCGTGGGTTCAAGCCCCACATTGGGCTCTGTGCTAATAGCTCAGAGCCTGGGGCCTGCTTCAGATTCTGTGTCTCCCTCTCTCTGCCCCTCCCCCACTCATGCTCTGTTTCTATCTCAATAATAAATAAATTTAAAAAAACATTTAAAAAATTTAAAGAAAGACTTCCCCTTTGATTACAGCAAAACCACATTTGAAACCCCTTCAATCCATAAGGCCCCATTTATCAAGTTCACTGCACTGCTCACATAGTAATCTTTTGGCTACAAGTCACAGAGCCTTTTTTTTTTTTCTGAAAATGTATTTTCATCCTGTTTTCTTGTTTTTACTTTCTGCAGTCTGACTACCACACACACACACACACACACACACACACACACAATGTATATATACACCTGTAGGTTATCTATATTTTTATCCATATATTATATACATGTGTAAGCATGTATGTGTGTATACACACACACCTCTTTACTCACAATTTACTTATAAATTACCTACTGTGTATCTGGGTCTATGCCTGATCCTGGGGATGGAAAAACAATCAAGATTTGGTTCCTGTCCTCAAATAGAAAACATAATTATAAAACTGCCCCCTTGATTATTTTGCATAACACACATGCCTTCAGTATCACTTGCTGATGGAACTGCCAGGCCTTTTCACGAGGGAGCCTCCTTTTTGGGCCATCTGTCTCAAGTGAATCAGCACAGTCTGGTTCTAAACTTTCAATCTGCACAGTTCTGCATAATTCTTACTCCTAGTTCCCTGGCCCCTCACTGCCTAACACATTATTAGTCTAACCACAGGCAGTCAATCAATAGTTGCTGACTGGTTGATTGCTTGGTTGAACCACTAATCACCAATATCCGGAAACACAACAATAACAAAATAATGGCATCTACTAATTGATAGCTTATTAGATATCAGTTACTCTGACAAGCACTTTATATACACTGTCCCATTTAATTCTATAATAGAATTATTTTCACATTTAATTCTATCTTTTGAAAGATGATAAACCTAAGGCTTTGAGTTTTAAGCTACTTGCCTAAAGCCATACAGCTAGAAAATGATTTCCAACTCAACATTCTGCCATAGCCACTATTATCACCTTTCAACGAGAAGAGTCCTACCTATAGACGGCTTAACTCAACAAAAAAATATTTTTAATTTACTTTGAGGTGGGGGGAGAGAGAGAGAAAGAGAGAGAGAGAGAGAGAGAGAGAGAGAGAGAGAGAGAGAATCCGAAGCAGGCTCCACACTGTCAGTACAGAGCCCAATGGGGTGCTCAAACTCACGAACTGGAGACCATGACCTGAGCCAAAAACAAGAATCAGACACTGAAGGGGCGCCTGGGTGGCTCAGTCGGTTAAGCGTCCAACTTCGGCTCAGGTCATGATCTCACGGTTCATGGGTTCGAGCCCAGCATCGGGCTCTGTGCTGACAGCCAGCTCAGAGCCTGGAGCCTGTTTCGGATTCTGCGTCTCCCTCTCTCTCTGACCCTCCCCTGCTCACGCTGTGTCTCTCTCTCAGAAATAAATAAAACATTTAAACATAAAAAAAAAAAAAGAATCAGACACTCAAAACAACTGAGCCACCCAAGCACCCCCACCCCACAAAATTTTGATTCATATGTAGCCATATACTAAGGCGCGAGTCAACATAAACAGCTAACTCAATCAAAAGCATATAATCACACACACAAAAAGGATATTAAAGAAAAGCAAGCATTTAAGCTATATATATTTATGTAGGTGTGTTTAAGACCATTGTATCTTTAAGATTTTTCACCAGATTAGACTCCAGAGATATCTTTTCTCTGCATTAGTAATCACTGTCAAGACTAAACCATATAGTTTTACCTACTGAAAGGGATTTTGTTTTTCACAACCCAGCCATGAGCATTCAGGTGCAGACTGTGTCTTATCTACATCCAATCCTGGCCCCAGCACAAGGCCTGCCACATACTGGGTGCTCAATACATAGCCATGGAATGCAGTCATTAAGTCTTAAAACTCTGACCTTAGGTGAACGTTCCATTTATCTGAATGCCTGAGAATACATATATATCTGGAACACCACAGGCAGAATCAGTGATGAAATATTTAAGCAGAGCAAGATAAACTTATATTCCAACATATGAAATCTGAACCACTATTTCTTAAATGTAAATACATAAATATAAAACATGTTAACACCATCTTCTGACTAGAATTTTAATTATAGCAAAGTTGGAAAATTTCACATTATCTCCACAGTAACTACACCCTGGCAAGAGATACAGTAAATATGTGTGAACGCTGGATGCACTAGAAACAAAACATAAGAACTCAACTGCAGTGGTTGTCAAGATTGCAGGCTTAAATTTAGCAACTTAGCACATTTAATCATAAATGCCTAATTTATATCTTATTTCCTTGATTTTTATTTTATTTTATTTTCTTGAATGTTTTATTTATTTCTAGGAGAGAGAGAGAGAGAGAGACAGCGTGAGCAGGGGAGGGTCAGAGAGAGAGGGAGTCACAGACTGAAACAGGCTCCAGGCCCTGAGCTGGCAGTCAGCACAGAGCCCGACGCGGGGCCGAACCCACGAACCGCGACATCATGACCTAAGCGAAAGTTGGACGCTTAACCGACTAAGCCACCCAGCCGCCCCCTTATTTCCTTGATTTTAACAATTACTAGAAAGGTAAAAAAAAAAAATAAGTATGCATATATATATATATATATATATATAATGTATTATACATTACATAATATAGTGAATTTTGCAAAGTACAAAAGAAGATCAGTAAAGCAGTCTCATCCTGGAGGTTTACGAAGCATTTTATGATACCCTACCCAGGGTAGCACCTTCCTCACAGATGTTAGTAACTTGTATTAAGTATAGGATTCATTTGGCCCAGTTTATGCTGTCTTCTATCAGTACTTCAAGGATCATCCTTATTTACATTTGACTTCTATTACACTCAACTGCAAATCCTTTTTGGAAGCTGGTGGAAGAAAAATATCCTGTCTTCCATTTTTAGTTGATTTTTGCCACAAAAGTAGTGACTCTCTAAAAGTCCCTTGTATTCTACCCAATTCCTGATCCACAGCAAATACTCAAAATAAATTCACACATCTACCGAGAGGAAAGTAGTAAGCCTGCTACGGATGTCCCAAGGTTACCAAACTTCTGAAGCTCCTATCTCTAAAACTGCAAAAATGAACATAATAGTATCTATCTCATAAAATTACCATGAGCATTAAAAGTGCCTAGCAGAGAGCGTGCACTTGACTATTATAGGTTTTATTTTGAGCCTCCGTTTCTTCATAGGTTAAAAAGGATCAATAAAATCTAACCCAGAGCTGTGAGAACTGAATAAGCACAATATGTAAATAAACTGGCATAAGGGCCTGACATGCAGCACGTCCTCAAAAAACCAGAATTCCTTTCTTTGCTACCTTGCCTCTGAACTACTTTAAGATCCAGAAGAAACTTGGGGCGCCCGGGTGGCTTAGTCGGTTGGGCGTCCGACTTTCGCTCGGGTCATGATCTCGCGGTTCATGGGTTCGAGCCCCACGTCGGGCTCTGTGCTGACTGCCAGCTCAGAGCCTGGAGCCTGTTTCAGTCTGTGACTCCCTCTCTCTCTGACCCTCCCCTGCTCACGCTGTCTCTCTCTCTCCTAGAAATAAAACATTAAAAAAAAAAAAAAAGATCCAGAAGAAACTTAAACATCAAATGTAGTAGAATGTAAAGAGTTGGTTCAAAGAATGTAATCTATCATTTTAATAAACATTTTTTATGGCACCAATACAACTTTCCCATGAAAGACTACAATTATTTATTAATACATAAAACGTAGCCTAAGAAGAAATATTATAAGAAATTTGAGTACGTCTTTAAAATGAGCATTTGTTCCTATTTTTACCTTTTCTTCTAGCTGGTCCTTCAAAGTCTGATATTTTAGCTTCAGTTTTTTGTTCTCCTGTTCATTCTGGGTTAATTCCTCTGTCAGCCTGTCACACTGTGACTTCAACTTCTCTAGCTGACAAAGATGGACTTTAGCCGTGTTCTTATCTTCTATGCTTTCTGCCTGAGAAGAAGAGAAGAAGAGAAAGTCCACTGGCCACAGCCAACCTGTACACCAAAAAGTTACACATTTTAGCAGTGGGTAAAAACTTCAAGATTTTGCTCTATGCAGCTGTACGGAAACATACACACAAAGAAAATGCCCTTTGCGTTTATTCAATCACTCCGCAGTGCTCGCGAAGCACTCCCTCAGCGAAAGGTCGCAACTAGGTGCAGAGATAATGAACGTGAAGAGAGAGGAGAGGCCTCAGAGGCCTAAGCTCTCCATTCCACAGCAATGAGTGAGGAGTGCAGCGGACACTGTACCAGCCCAGGGAGGGGACATCAACTCTGCTGAGGGGTGATGACAGAAGTGTCCCAAAAAGGAAATACTACCACACAGTACTGACTGATCAGTTTCGTCATCTATAACCCGGGGTTGTGTGAAAGAATTATATATTTTCAGTACCACAACATTATCCATACCACCCTTTGAGGCTAAAAGGATTATGAATCGTAACAGCCAAGAAACTACAAATAATTTCACGCGAAAAGGAGTTTGCCAGTGATTGTTTCAGTACCAATGGCATAAGAAAGTATCTGGGATTTGATCTTTTTCTGGAATATAACCAGAATCAGGTTTAAGAAAAAAGGAGGAATAATCTATTCCGTATATGGGATTCCATAAAGATTTGCCAGGCACATGAAACTTAAAATAACATCTTAAATGTTATTTTAAATATTATTTAAAATGTTTAATGAATTTTAAAATAACAACAATGTAAACACTTACTATATGTCACGCACTGCACTGCTCTCAGACCTCTCTACATGGGTTTCCCTCATTTGGTCGTCACAGCAACCAAACCAGGGAGGTACTGCTTCTACTGCCTCCTTTTTTGAAGCTGATGCCCAGAGACACTCATAACTTGGCCCAGGATATGGGATGAGTAACTGAAGAGCCAGGATTTGAACCTAGGAGTTCTCTCTAATGTCCATGCTTTCAACTACTCTGCCGCACTGCCTTCAGAAAGGTACATTTATCATTTTTAAAAACCAGCTGGGTACACTTGTCAGTGTTAACTGGTCACGCCTACCAGTTACCAAGAGCCAATAAGCAACTACCTATGATCTGCTTAAAATATATTAATTCCTAAAATATATGTTTCTTTTCTTTTTCCAAGTGTATTGTAAGTGTGTAATCAGGCACGTAGGAATTCGATCATTGGAATCAATTTCCTGAAAGAAGTTTTGTCAGCTTTCGACAAAATCTATATTATATTCACCTCACAAAATTCACCTAAGACCAGATGCCATTTTAAATTAACAAAAGAATTGATTTCAATGAGGAATCCTGTTTTCACAACCCAAAAATAAAACTACAAAATAAAGTCTCTCATCAGGAAAATTGCTCAATTATGATTTCAAGTTTCAATAGAATGCTTTGCCATTTATGATTAATGAAACTCTTAGGTATACAAGGTTCCCCCTAAAGCCAAAGGCGAGCTGGAGCTGGCTCAGGGAGCCTTAAGAACCAGTGGAGCCCATCTCTTCCCGACACTGCCCCTCTCTGGTGAGATCTTTCGTAGCCTGAAATCAAATGATATACTTATACGACACTAAAACCGGGCAAATCCTGTAAATCAGGCTTTCCCCCTACACTCACTGAGAGCTTATTTTAAAATACCTATGAGCACACTAATGCCTAAAGTTGGCCAAGAACTCACTTCTTGTTGTGGTTTTATTATTACATTTACACTTCACTCTAAAGTTTACAAAGTGATGTCATACTCATAAAAACCCTGTGGTAAAGACATTACTAGTCCCATTTTATTGATGAGGTGCAAAAAAGTTAAGTAACTTGACCAAGGTCAAAAAGCCAGCAAGTAGCAAAAGTAAAGAGTTCAAATCCTTGGTCTTTTGATTCCAAAAAAGGCTCTACGAAAATTATCGTTGAAATCATAATCATAATATCGTTGAAACACATAATGATAACCCAATATCCTTCAAATATTAATAGTAGCTAGAGTATTTCATTAAAATATTTAAATTTAAAATGTTTAAAAGGCATAAGAAGAGTAGCTCTAGATGGGGAAAATATATAATCTGTGCAGAGAAAAAATATGGGTAATGTATTAGACTCAAAAAACGTAATAAAGGTGAACCCAGAAGACAAAGAAATATAATATTTATAGAGCTACTTGTCCAAAGTCCTTCTACACATAATTCCTTGTACTAAATCACCTATGATGACCATTATTAATTCCTTTTAATTACTATAAATAAATAAAAAGTATAGAATTATGTTAATGAAATAGCAGGAGGCTGGGGTTGTTCCTGATGGGCAACTCATTCAGTTTAAAATGAAAGTGCTGAGGGGGGGGGGGCGCCTGGGGGGCTCAGTTTGTAAAGTGCAGGACTCCTGGTTTGAGCTCAGATCATGATCTCATGGTTCCTGGGAGCTAGCCCTGTGTAGGGGCTCTATGCTGACAGCCCAGAGTCCGCTTGGCATTTTCTTTCTCTCTCTCTCTTAAAATAAGTAAACATTTAAAAATAATTAAAATAAAATAAAACAAAATAAATAAAATAAACTGTGCTGGGCTATCACAATCTCTGGTTCTCCTTTTAAGCTCTTTCGTTGCTTTTGTACTACATTCAAGAGTGATAGTAACAGCCTTCCTATATCTGTTTTTCAAATCTAAAAATGCCTATAAAGTTCAGAATATCTGCAGCGTATCTCTAAATTATATATTCTTCACATACAAGTAATTTCTTACAGCTTTACTGTGATCTACCACACATGAACACAAAGCACCTCCCCAAAAAAGGATGGGGAAAACCACCTAGTCTCCTGTTGAATACTATCTACCCTGTTTTGATCCAACCCCCTCACAATTCCTCAGGGACCTTCTCCACCAATCTCTGACAAAAGGAATGAACACGTTTTTAGTTCTTTTAACCTGTCTGCCACATTTGATACTCTTGACTATACTTTTCCTAAAATGCCCTGCCTAGGTTTCCAAGATACCATTCTCTTCTGGTTCCCTCCTCTCATATAATCCTTTATTCTTAATTGCTAGAACCTCTTTCTCAGTACTTCCCTTATAGATTGGTATTCTAGAGTTTCATTCTCTTTCCTCCCTATACGCTCTCATCCAAATCCCATAATTTCAACTACCACCAATATGTTACTGGATCCCAAATATTTAACTTTAATCTCAATTTCCTCCTTAATGTCTAACCCATTATGCACTAAAAACTGTTCTACCTAGACTTTCATGGTTAGGCTTCAGGTCCTTTCCACCTAACTCAAGATGCTAAAAAACTGGATTTGTCACTGTTCTCTCCAAATCTGTTCTGTCTGCATAATCTACCTTGAAAAATAGCCTCATTATCCACCGAGTCACCCAACTCTATACCTAGTCATCATCGATTCTACAGCTTTTCCAGTACAGCAGTGTAGTTAAGAACAAAGGCACCTGACTACCTAGGTTCAAACTCTGTCACCACTACTTTCTAGCTGTGAGACCTTGAGCAATTAACTTCCTATGTCTCAGTTTCCTCATTAGAGAAAAAATAGCAAACAATCTGCAGGGACAATAAGAGTATTAAATGGTTAACATATGTAAGTTTCTTACAGTCATGACTGGCACAAACTGAGCGTTTAAAAAAAAAAGTCAGCTGGTATTATTATTATTGTCAAGAGCCAATCAATCAACATACAACATATATTTTATTTTCTTTAAGATTAGCTCTTCCCCATAACTCTGACTCTCCTTTTATATGTCCTCATCAACTCTGACAGACTGTTATGCCATACTTCATCAATATTAAGACGTATTCTCTCACATTTTACCACCTCTATCTTGGGAGATAGTTGTCTTGCAGCTGATAGTATTTTACATATTTTTTTTTCTTAGTAGAATAATGATGCATCTGGCAATTGATGGTGTCTTAGGTTCAATGAAATATAGTAAAGCCCTCTTACCTATTCACCCAGGCTCCATTCTGCTCTGCCCATCCCAATTAATAACCCCAAATCCACTATTGCCAGTAAGCTACTTAGAACTGGGGAAGAATTCATAAAATAGCTGAAAGTATTCGACAATTGTCAATTTTCATTATAATTTCATTTTTCGTCATAAGCGTTATTACAGTAGTTGTATTTCAAGGAATTTTGGAAAAAATTATAATTAACCTTGTCTGTTTATTCACATATACAACAGATAACTACAATGTTCCAGGAACTGTTCTGGGCACTGAAGATACAGCTATAAACAAAACAGACTCAAATCCCAGTCCTCCTGGACTTTTCATTCTAATAAAGGGAGAATAAAAAATAAATAATATGGAATCTGTATCATATGATGATAAGTACTATGGAAAAAAACTAAAGCAGGAAGATGGGATAAAATTATCACACTGCTGACAATCATGTTATGAAGTAACTCCCCTGCATGGGGATAATGCTTATACCATTAGACCCTAGAAACATTTCCCCAAGTTCGATATCTCAATTAAGCATTTATCCAGGCAACTTTGATTTGGAAAAGAAGGGGTAAATCTCAAAAGCCTTGGATTTACACAGCTCATAAGCTGATCCACTTTAGTTACCATACTAATAAGGACTGTGGTTATAGCTTCTATGGCCTTGACAAGTCTTTGCCTTTTATATTTTGGGAGGTCACAAATGTCGAATGAGGGCACATTTCAGGTCCCCGACTTACTGCCACCTCTGCCTTTCCTGAAATCCCAAAATAGCTACATGTTCTTTTTAAAGGGTTTCAGTGCTCTGAAATAGGCGCTCCCAGGTGGCTGCTATAACTCATTTCAACCTGGCTGAACAGGCACAGATAAGCATCTTTACTGTTAATTTTATCTTCCCTTCAGTGCTTAGGTATACAGAATAATCTTTAAAAGTTTATGCTTTATTAACTTCATGAGCCACCAGAAAAGTTCCTTCAGTATCATCAGGATAATTCAGCTCAGGTACCTTCAGTGTTCTAATATGATTCTCAGCCTCACTCTTTTCCTTCTTGAAGTGCTTCATCAGCTCCTGGATGTTCTGCTCGTGTTTAGTTTTCACACTCTGCAATGACGATGTGAGATCTTCCAGCTCCCTCTGGTGAACGTCTCGCTCTAGCTTTAACTGTGTAACGATTGTCGCTGTTTCTTCGTCTCTGGATTTTGCCTGCGTCTTGAGGTCTGCAAGGTTCTTAAGCACCTCTTTCCTGGCTCTCTGTTCCTCAGCCAGTTTATTGGCAAGATCGGCCCGGATGGCACTCAAGTCCTTGACAGACTCTTGCATCTCGAGAAGTTGAGCTTTGTCCTTGGCCTGGCTCTTCTTTAGCTCTGCGATTTCTGCTTCCAGGTGAGCTTTCTCAGCTTTCATCTGGCTTTGAACCTTATTCTGCTTCTTCAATTCACTTTCTAGCCTATGGATAGTGTCCAGGGAATCCTTGACTTCTAGTTCAAGGTCAGCTTGCTGAGCCTTAATATCACTCAGTTTCTGCTCCTTACAGTGAAGCTCCTCCTCTTGAAGGGCACGCTTGGTTAAGACATCATTCAATTCCTTTCGAAGATTCTCTATCTGTTGTAACGCTGCATAAAGCTGGCTTTTCAATTCATCCTTTTCTTTCAGAATCTATCAAGTTAAAAAAAAATTCACTGTAAAGGTTATCATAGAGACTGTCAGAAAATAAAGTTTAATACACACAGAGAAGAAAAATTCATAAAATAATATTTTGTATTTTTCCATCTTTTTAATGAAAAATAATTTTAGGCTAGAAAAGGAAAAATACAATTACCCTGAAGTAGCACCACACTGAAATACATGCTTCAGATTTTCATCACCAACAAAGGTCAGTCCTTGATTATAAAAAATTATTTAAATGCAGGATAAAATTTAGCAAAAGAATGGGGAAAGAAAAGAGACTCCTATTATAATTTACCAGAGGTTGAAATAATATAATGTTAATTAAAATAACAATTATTTGCATTTCAGTTGCACAGGTTATTTTTTTAATTGCACACTTTTAAAAAGGAGAAATCTCAAAAAAAGATAAAGAAGATAATACAGGGAGGCATGAAGATACAATCTAAGAAAGGCATCAACCATCATCTTATCAGTAGTGACAAGAAATACACCAATATCTAACTGGGAGTCTTGAAGTCCCAAAAGGACAGAAATAAGATTAAGATTTGGAGAGGTTGGGAAGGGACTCAAGAGAAAAGTCAAGGGACCAGATGTCCATCATCCTCTGCCTGCCTCTCTGCAAAGTTAGGGTTGACACTGATGGCTGGAGGCCAAAATCTAACCCTCTCATCCTTACCAGCCACAAATGCAAAGAAAAAGCCAGCAGCTAAGGAAGCTGAAATCAGTTCTCCACCTCACCCCCCATGCCCAACACTGGCACCAAGAACAATCTCTGGGCCTGAGTATTGATGCACGCCACACCTTGACCACGGAAAAAAATAAGATTTGTGTTTCAGAATTAGAAATAATGAGTAAAAATGCAAATAATTACAAGGCAGTTTTACACTTTATATTTTATACTTCAACAGGAAACAATTCATGATAAACTGCAATGAGTCAATCACTCCAAAAAAATATTTTCCTCAAATCCCTGTCAGTTTATCAAGGAGAAACAGCATGAAGCTAGCATGAGAAATAATAAAAGGAGGTGGTTAAGCAGATGAGCTCTGACCAGAAAGAACTGAATATGATTCTTAGTCCAGCCATAAGTCATTCTTGGGCTTTAACGAAACTATTTATCTTAATATAGATAACAATAACACCTATATCATAGGGTTGTGATGAAGACTAGTAGAAAAGAGTTTGGTTGGGCAGAAGATTCAAGTTCAAGGAGAGGCCAGGATCTTCATTCAAGACAGTGATCAAATCTGTGAAGAAGAGGTCTAACTGATAAAGCAACGTCCCTGGATTGAAAAGACTCGGGACCACAGAGGAAAGAATTCATTTTGGTTTTTTTGTTTAAAAAAATTTTTTTTAATGTTTATTTATTTTTGAGAAGGACAGAGCGCAAGGAGGGGAGGGGAAGAGAGACAGGGAGACATGGAATCCAAAGCAGGCTCTAGGCTCTGAGCTGTCAGCATAGAGCCTGATGCGGGGCTCGAACTCATCAACTGCGAGATCATGACCTGAGCTGAAGTCGGACGCTTAACAGACTGAGTCACCCAGGTGCCCCAGAATTCACTTTGAAAAGCAGGAAAAATGGCTAGAACTAGAAGGTCTAAGAGTAGGTGTATGGTTTTTCTATTGCAGTATAACAAATTCCAGTAAACTCAGTGGCTTAAAACAATACCCATTTATTATCTCCCTATTCCAAGAGATCCTAAGTCCAGGAGAAATACTGTGCCCAGGGTTTCCTAAGGCTAAAATCAAGGTGTCAGCTGACCTGGGCTCTTACTTGGAGGCTTTGGGGGAGATTCTGCTTTCAAGTTCATCATCCATGTTGTTGGAATAATGTAGTTCCATGCTCTCACCACTTTGATCCTGGTTTTCTTGCTAGCTTTGGGCCAAGGGTTGCTCTGAGCTTCTAAGGCCACCCACACTCCTTGGCTCATGGATTCCTCAAACTGTAGCCAGTGACACCAAAATGAATCTTTCTCTTCTTTCAAATCCTTGGACTTCCCCTTCTCTCAACAGCCAGAAAAATTTCTATGCTCTTAAGGACTCCTATTATTAGATTAGGCCCATCTGGATAATCTCCTTATCTTCAGGTCAACTATGCCATATAACAGAATCATGAGAGTGATAACTCATCATGTTTACAGGCTCTAGAAATTAGGGTTAGTCATCTCTGGGAGGTCACTCTAGTTACCATACTAGAGAAGACAGAAATGTACAGAATCAAGTCTTGGCTATAAGGACAAGCAGGAGGGGCCTGAGAACAAGGAGAGGTGGCTTCAAGACAGTGATTAATATTTGGAATACATAACATAGGCCCCTGGCCAGAAGTTAAAGAGACTTTCATGCAGCCCTGAAAATAAAAATTATATTTTCAAGATGAAGCTTGAAATTTGCATCTTGGAATGCAAAATACTATAATGTCTTCCTGAAGTTGGTTTAAGCGGCAAAGGTATTTCTTTGTTCAATGAGATGGAACAGTTCAATAAGAGGGTTTCAAAACTCAGGCTCTGCCTCTCTACAATTCTCTACGTTTTGCCCTCTACTTCAGTGTTCCAAGCATCACATCACATGACAAAGGGTGGTAGCTTTAGAGAGGACAGTCACAGACTATATTGGTCAAGTTTGTAATTTCTTTGCCAATAGAGTTACTAAAAACTAAATTAAGTTCTATTTGCTTTTTGTTAATTGCTTGGCTAGTAGCCACAGCCCAAGTTTTTGTCTAGACATGGTCTCTGAGTCTGATAATGACAGTATCTCAACTGCTACATCAATATCCTGGACATTCCCAGGGGCCCTCAGTTGAATAGGCTTTATCTTGAGGGAATTCAAAACAATGGACTTGGATCCCCTTTGTCTGGCCAGGAATGCTTAAGGAGAGGCATTTGAAACGGGCCTGAGAAATCAGGCTTATTTTTTATCCCATTTTTATTTCTGCTACGTTTTCTACCTCCCTCTCTTGCTTGGACTAACTTTGGCAAAGACAGATCATTTGGCTATTCCAATGCTAAAAAAACCCCAAATTACAGACTCCATATACTTGGATTACAAATTGCAGATTTTCAATCTCTCTACCCCAAAAAATTTTGCTGCTTTTAGACAGGCAGGCTTCAACCTACACTTGCCTTTCTCTTGTGTGCCTCTTCTGAAGGCTGCAGTAAGTTCACAACACACACCAACATCCTAAAGTTTTTGTCCTGGTCATTTAATACCCCACTCTGAGGCACGGCATCACTGCCCCAACATATGATTTGTGATGGTTCAACTAACTACTTCCAATAGCACAGTGTGCCAACTTTCCCTTTAGAAAGGTAGGCTGCTCTTGTCCCCGCTTTACTCCCCACTTAGTCAATCCTATATTTTAGACTCTTTTACTTAAAGTTCCTGACTCCTAAAAATGATATTTCATACCAGCTTGAGTATCTTCTGCTGACAGTACAGAAAAACTCCAGTTCAGGTTGACTTAAACTACAAGGTAATTTAATATCATTCCACGCCCAACTGCTCCAGACATGGTGTCAAAGTTCAGGTCCACCTCTCAGAATTTCTCTTGGCAATACCTTCCTGTGTGTGAGACTTCATTCTCAGGACCATAGCAAGATAGCCACCTTCAGCCACCGCAAGCATCACAGCCCGATACAACAAAGCCAGAGAAGGAGAAAATCTCTCTTACGCATCGTCTTCAGGAGTGAGTAAATATTCACCAGAAGCTCCCCCAACAGATTTCATAAATCATTCTTCATTGATCGGAACAGGGTTGTATGCTTGGTAACTGGCCTTTTTGAATGAAACAGGTTGGGGTGGGGGGGAGATGGCAACAATCAAGACCACTGATATTCCTATGTAAATTTTGTTGGTACTATTCAGGAGCAGAAATGGAAAAAGTAAAGAGTTGGTTCGATTCCAGAATGAAGATCAGTGTGTGAGGTGGAAGAAAAAATTGAAGCTGCTGATGAGCATGTCATTAGAGTAGCTTTTCACGAAGTCCAGTTGACAGGAAAAAATAGATTCCAGGAAATGGCTGGTCAACCAGAGGAATGTGGAAAGATCAAAATCAGATGTTAATGGTTAAAAAAGGAAAACGGAATAAAAGAAATGTGTAAGATCAGACACTTAAATTTTGGAACTAAAGACATGAACATAGAGAAATTACAGATGAGGACAAATTTTAGCCACAGAAATTAGCTGCTGAGTGACTTGAAGGTCACTGTAACATGGGAAATTAGTGAAGTTTAAGGGCACAGAGTTTAATGGGTTGCTGACTTGAACTTTGGAATCACCAAAGATGATGACAAGAATTACATGTAAAGAAACAGGTTGATTGACGGAGGAACAAGGGGGAGAAGAAGGGCGGAAATGGTGGGGGAAAGGGAGAGAGGCAAACCATGAGAGACTCTTGAATGCTGACAAAAACTGAGGACTGATGGATGTGGGGGGGAGGGAGGGTGGGCATGGAGGAGGGCACTTTGGGGATGAGCACTGAGTGTTATGTGGAAACTAATTTGACAATAAACTATTTGTAAAAAAAAAAAAAAACATAATTTTAGTAGGAATAAAATAAAAAAATAAAAAAAAGAAACAGGTTGAGGGGAAGTCAGGTGCAAAAATCCTTGAGAACTGTGGAGGCGTAATGGAAAAAGAGCAGCAGTCAGGAATAATGAGAAGAGAATGTTCTAACCAAGCAAACCCTGCTTCCAAAGAAGAAAAGTGGGAAGAGAAGACTGTGAAAGAAGGGTTGAAAATGGCTACGAGAAGCCAGAACACTGATACTGTCTAAAACCTACATAAGAACAAGAACCAACTCCTCAAAAGCCTGACCACGAAGTACATATAAGTTTTGTTTGTTTATTTGAATTAACTAAAAGGTAAACAGAAATTTTTGAAAGGAAAAAGAAAGTTATTTTTCTGCATATGAGGATACATGCAGACAGACTTCTGGATTATTCTAATAATGTCAGTACATTAGCCTTTCTAAAAGCATATGATAGAACTGGTACACATTTAAAATGTACTTTAGCACTGATCCTTCTTACTTTTCAACCTTTAAATTAAAAAATTCATCTTTTAAAAGACCGTATATATTACATATACTCCTTTTCTCCTCAGGATGAAGGCAATACACAAAAGGAAAAGATGGCAATTTGAGATCCTTGAAGTCAAATATTATCAAGCAAAAAGCTCAACATACAGGGCCAAACCAATTATTCTGCCAACTCAGCAACAAAAACAAACAACCTAAGAAGTTCTATAAATTTGGAAATATTCAGAAAAGCATACATTATGATCAGAATCCAAGTTCAACACTTTTTCCTTTCTCATTTTCAAAGCACATACAAGAACCAATAACTTCAAACAGCACTTTAAGAAAGATAAAGACAAAACGCATAAAAAATAAAAAAGATAAAGACAGAAGTAACATAATGATTAGATTATTTATATCTACAGAATTTTAGGTCTTCCAATATGTGTTCATCTATATTCTTAAAGAAGATCATGACCCACTGATGTCAACATCCGTGCCATTTTCTTTCAAGGAAAGTATACAGTCTGATCTCCCTGGGGTTTTTTTCTGCAATGCTTTGTTTTTCTGTTTGATATTTCACATCATTCAATAATGAAGTAGTTCTGTAATAGAATATATATTTGATAATCTTCCCAAAATTCCAAAAATATAAAAAAAAACAAGAATAAATTAGTGCAATTTTTAGAATAGAAGCCTAATTTAGCCTTCTACTACATTTTTTAAGTGGCAAATCTTAAAGCAGAAAATAAATTATGCAGGAAAAAAGAGATAGAAGTAGACACAGAAGTATTTAGGAATCACAAAAATTGCTTCGTTTAAGCATGGAAAAAAGCTCAGCGAGGCTACTTACTAAACAATTAATTTACTTTGTAAAACATAATGTGTTTTATTTGTAAATCAGTATTATTTTTATATTAATGTATACTTCCAAATATACCCTGCAGTCACTTTTTGAAAATAATTAATCCAAAAAACAAAACGAAACAAACAAAAGGAACAGGCTGTATTACTATTGCCTTAAGGTGGCTTTGTGATTTTAGTAAGAATTAAATACTCCTTAGGGGTATTATTCAGTAAGACATAAAAATAAACATGCTTTCTTTCTGAAATTATTTACAATGTATTTCCACATCATGGATTTACTGGACACTTGAATTTGCAGTGAAATATCAGTTACCCTTTCTTCTTTGATTAACCACTGCTCTAACTGCAACATGCTGCATTAATTTTTAAGGCTTTTAAAGTGAAAATTACAATGCCTGCTGTGATAATTGTGATACTACCCTAACTGTGGCAATCACTTTAAAACTACTTCTTTGCTTATCATTAGCAATGCTAAGTGATAAAAATAATTATATCAGGAGCATTCTGGGAAATAACTGTTTAACAATTGTGAATATTCTAAAAAATTCCATCCAGAAAATTCTGCATCGTGGATTAGGATACCATCTGATGACATGGACTCTTCTAAATTTCCTCTAATTACATAAAATCCCCAGATAGTTCTCAGTCAGTCAACCCTTCTCACCCCCCTTCTTTCCAGCTGCCTCCCCTACAGGCCTGCTCATTGAACCAGTTACCAGACCAGACTGACAACAGAATAATCAAGGTAGAGCAATTTCCTGGGATCAAATCAGTTCAGATTCAAGTCTGAAAGCTTTAGAACTGCTTTACCTCAGGGCAACCAGTCACCCAGTAAGTGTCAGACGGGTTAAATTGAAAAGCACTCCACAGTGAGCGCAAGGTGATCACTTCCTCCATCTTCTCTCTGTCTGAGACATTCGTATCTGAATGGTAAAGCATCTTTTCCATGCCAGCTCATCTGAAATAAGCATCTATCACTCTTAAGGGCTGACAACTGATTTTATGACTATAATTGCCCTAAAGTTTGTTTTCTTTTGAAAGAAAGTCAACTCATCCAACTGATTATTCTTCTGGAATGTTCAGAATTCTTGACAAGTGACAAATGACAAAGCAGAAATGGATAAACCCAGACTACATATGGATAAAAGTCAATCTGGACTATTCCTGATTATCTTATAAACATCTTGGTTTAATTCAACCCAAAGATAGAGAATCAACATAGGAGCATAAAATCCATTTAAATGAACTGAATCTACAAGAGAAAAGATGATGTGGAATGCACACATGGCTCAGGGACATACTTTATGTCACTATCAAAAAGGCACAACAGCTGAGTCTTGAGGCTCCTGACCTGTTAATACTGCTCAGTGAGACTGTGAACATCACTCATTTGACTAAACCTATTGTAGCCGCTGCCAAAAAATGGTCCAGTAGAAACTACCACATTTTTAAATGCTTCTTTCCAACTGATACTTAAGTTGAAATATATAAAAAGATGAGATTTTAAAACACGTGCACTGGGGGAAAGTCAGGTGATGCTATAGAAGATTTCATAAAGTTTTTTCCATTTCAATATTAAAGAACAATTTCAATTTAGGGAACTAAGAGCTCAACTGGAGGAGGAGAGAGGAGGTGGAGCTCTTTTAAGGGCCAAACTCTAAAAATCCACAAAATGTTAAACAATGAAAAAGGCTTTCAGAAGATAAAAACCTAAATTATTTTTTTACCTGAAACAGCCAAGACATAAAGACTCTATCAAGGACATCTTGATAGACTATGTGAACAGCTCATGGCAGTCAAATGTTTGTTCAAAGGAAAGATGAATGAATGAATGGTTGGTCACAGCAAAAATCATCCTGTAGGAATTTGGCTTTTATACCTGATTATTCTTGTCTGTCAGTTGATCAAGAGTTTCCGACTGTTTCTCCAATGCTCGCTCTGTTTTCTTATGCTTAAGCTTCCACTGCCTAATGGATTCCTGAGCTTTCATTTTCAGGTCCTCTCTCCTCTTCTCCGCTGCCTGTCTCAGGGCCTCGGACTGCTGAAACTCGAGAAGGTACTGCTCGGCCTGCTTGGTTGCATCCTCAGCATGGTGAGTCAGCTCAGAGATCTGAAGGTCAGCACGCTTATGTTTGGCCTCACAAGTCTCAAAGTGATTCTGGATCTCCTTAAGTTGATCCAACATCTGTAGCTGCTGCTTTTCACTGTTCTCCAATTCACGTGTTAAATTCTGGGAATAAAGCATGTGAAGTATTAGGAACATGTTCTTGTCAAAACTGGATGCATAACATATCATCAAACAAGATGTGATCTAATGTCACTGAAATGGGAATCATCTGCATCGAAGTTCGTTAGTAATCAGTCTAGAAAATATGAGTCCCCCATTTTATAAGCACATTAGTTGGGAATAATTTTTTATAGGAATAGTTTCTCTTTTTTACAATACTTCATTATCCAGAAAGGGAAGATATGTATTTTCCAATCGACTGTCACCAAAATAGAAGGCTTGTTGCTGAAAAAAACAACGTGCATTACTTTCGTACCAATCTAGTGCTTTGTCCAACTGGAAAAAAGAAGGTCAATGTTTTAAAACTGTCAGATTATCATAGCAATCATACATAACATTTCACTTTCTGGCAGCACATAAAATGCTGTTACAATAAAATAAAACATATAATAAAAATGTGCACTGATGATAGAAACATCAGTATAGATAATATGATCCTTAAAAGTCCATTTAAAAGGCTCTCAATAAAGTGTTTACAGATAGGTTATTTCCAGCTAACTCTAACATTATAAGTTGATGAACTTATCAATCAAACTTATGTGAATCACTGTGGGACTGATATTTAAACAAACAAATTTGTAATGTGTAATAATCAAGAAAAGCAAACGTGAACTCTTAAAATCTAGTTTCTGTAAAATAGAAGTGGTCAACATTTGGAAATTGCACTAAATCATCATGATTCATACCTATTTTTAATTTGAGAAGAACTGGTGAAAATCTAAATGTCAAAAATGAGAGGGCACTACTTTTATATAACATTTTGTACAAATAAAATAATGTTATAATCATTAACATTAGGCCACTCTTATAAAGCTTCAGAAGGGAGTGACAAATTCAGAAATAATGTATCCCATAAGTTGCCCCTCCTGAGCCTTACTTTCTAAATACTTGGGGGTGACAAAGAAAACCTGAAAAGACCATGTATCCAGGGGACAAAGATGACTCTGGGACAAACAATAAATATCATCTGCATTGTTGTAAGGTGACTACAAATGAAGACTGGAAGCATAATGTTCAGTTCCAGATTCCATTATCCCTGAACTGTGGCTCAAATAAAGTTAAATGCAATTTCTCTCAGGATTAAAGTCATGGTTGGACATTCTGGCAAGAAAAAAAAATAATGTCTTAAAAACAAGCTTCATTTTCCAAGCAACAGGTTTGCATTTGCTCAGTTTGCTAAATTCAGTGCAGTCTGGAAGAGAGGAGTCATTCCTTTATCTACCCAAACAAAACAGTAAATTGAGAACTGTGCACATGTTTGTGTGGAAAATTCTAAAATGTAATCAGAAAACCACTGTGCTGGCCGTTTACCCTTTTGCCCTTATCGAAAAGTTTTACCATGAAACTAGAAATTGACTTTATTAACAAGCAGTACCACATGATTTCTCCTTCAGGAGAGAGAGGTACTAGTATTTTCTTCAGAGAGTGGGTATCCTTCCTATGTGTGAGGCACAAAGTTTACTGAATGGTTAATAAGACTTGCTTAATCTAAACTGAGGAGCTATTCACACTAACTACTAGATTACAATAGATAATGCTAGATACTAAAATGATGAGCGGTTACTTGAAAAGACCTATATTCTACAGCGTGGCTGAAGAGGGTCTCTCTTAGGAGGTGACATGTGAGCTGAGATCTAAATAAGGAACCAGTAATAATAATAATTATTATTATTATTATTACTACTACCAAAGTTTATTGAGCACTTGAGTTATACAAAGGACTAAGCAAATAAGATCATAAGAATGATCTCATTCAATCCCACTATTATTATCTCGATTTTAGTGATGCGTAAACAACACTTGGAACTGGCCCTAGATCACATACCTAATATGTGAGGAAACGGGATTCAGACCCAGATTGTCTGACTCCAGAGCCCACGTTTCCAACTCTTTGCTAAGAGGACAGATTCTCAGATGACCCTAATTCCATGCCTCTTTGTCACCTACTCCCACAGTCCTATCATAGTGAGTTATCTTTTTTCAGAGCTGCCACCTTTGAAGCAAGAGGTATGTCCCAGTACTCCCTCTCCTCCCCGCAAGCCCCTCCTCCCACTCGTTCCCACCCCTGAGGCCTTTGGCTTCATCTACCAATCTGCCCAGTTCCCTCACTCCTTTTCTTGCGATACATCTGCTCTTCATTGTCAGGAAGATGACCACGCCTTGACATTTCTTTCCCTGGCTTTAAATCCAAGTACTTTGACCTAACTTCCTTAATTTTCACTTTAGCCACTCTGTTGTTCATGTTTCAAACTCCTTCATAAAACAGAACTTGAACGGCAAAATCACCGGCTCTGGGGAAATTAACAAATTTCCTGTTTCCTATATCCAGTTACTGAGTCCTCTAAGGAAAATCACAAAGGAGTATTAGTTGATGTGATGGCACATGGACAGGCAACTCCTCGGTGCCCAAAAATTCTACTGCATGCCTCTTACCAATCCACAACACATGGCCTTTCTAAAATGTCTTGTCTCAGACCTACCATCTTTTCACTCACTCTTAGTACGTAACATAGCTCTTCTATAAGAAATAAAATTGAGGCTATTCAGCAGGACATTGCCCAAATTTCCTTAACGTACCATTCTGAAACTTACCAATGGCTGATTTGTCCTGCTCTCCAGCCTCTGAGGAAAAGGGATCCTTCTTGGATAAATTAGCCTAACTTTGTAATTTCCTTCCACATCCATCAAGGGCTTCAACTACAATTATACCCTTTCTTCCATGTATTGAACCTCTCGTTTCCTATTGGATCATTATTCTCTACCATATCCATCTTAAAAATCTGAGTAATGTTTTCTTTATGAAACAAATTGAAGAGGATAAAAATGAATGGAAAGATATTCCATGTTCATGGATTGGTCCATACTACCCAAAGCAATCTACTCTTTTAATGCAATCCCAATCAAAATACCAAAAATAATTTTCACAGAGCTGGAACAAATAATCCTAAAATTTGTATGGAACCGCCAAAGACTACAAATAGCCAAAGCAATCTTGAAAAAGAAGAAAAAAACCTGGAGGTATCACAACCCCAGATTTCAATATACCACAAAGCTACAGTTATCATAACAGTATGGTACTGGCACAGAAACAGACACAAAGATCACGGGAACAGAATCAAGAATCCAGAAATAAACCCATGCTTTCATGGTCAATTAACCTATGAAAAAGAAGGCAAGAATATACAATAGGAAAAGCCAATCTCTTTAACAAACAATGCTGAAAATACTGCACAGCTACATGCAAAAGAATGAAACTAGACCACTTTCTTAAACCATACATAAAAACAAACTCAAAATAGATTACAGACCTAAACATGAGACCTGAAACCATAAAATTCCTAAAAGAAACTATAGGCAGTAATTTCTTTGACACTAGCCATTGAAACAATTTTTCTAAGTATGTCTCCTTTGGCAAAGAAAACAAAAGCAAAATTAAACTATTAGGACTACACCAAAATAAAAAGGTTTTGTACAGTGAAGGAAGCATCAAGAAAACAAAAAGGCAACCCACGAAATGGTAGAAGATATTTACAAATGATATATCCTATAAGGAGTTCATATCCAGACTATATGAAGAACTTACACAACTCAATACCAAAAAACCAATAATCCAATTAAAAAACAGAGAACCTGAACAGATATTTTTCCAAGGAAGACATGCAGATGGCCAACATACACATTAAAAAATGCTCAACATCATTAATCATCAGGGAAATGCAAGTTAAAACCATACTGAGATATCACTTGAGGTATCACTTTATAGCTATCAGAATGGCTAAAATCAAAAACACAAGAAATTAAAAGTGTTGGTGAGGATGTGGGAGAAAAAAAAAAAGGAACCTTCAGGCATTGTTGGAAGGAATGCAAATTGGAGCAGCCACTGTGGGAAACAGTATAGAGGTTCCTCAAAAAATTAAAATTAGAATTACCGTACGATCAATAATTATACTAATGGGCATTTACCTAAAGAAAATGAAAACACTAATCCAAATAGATGCATGCACTCCTATGTTTACTGCAGCATTATTTACAACAGCTAAAATATGGAAGCAACCCAAGTATCCACTCATAGATTAATGGATAAAGATGTGATACACACACACACACACACACACACACTGGAATACTACTCAGACATAAAAAAAGAATGAAATCTTGCCATTTGCAACTACACGGATGGACCTAGAGGATAAAAAGCTAAGAGAAACAAGTCAGAGAAAGACACATACCATATGATTTCACTCATATGTGAAATTTAAGGAACAAATGCACAAATAAAAAAGAGGCAGACAAAAGATAGACTCTAAAATACAGAGAATGAAATAGCTGTGGTCAGAGAAGAGGGGATGGGAGTTATATCCTGATGAGCCCTGAAAAATGTGTGAAATTGTTAAGTCATTGTGTTGTATGCCTGAAACTAATACAGCACAGTGTATTAATTATACTTGAAGAAGAAAATAAAATCACAATATATTGTTTAAATGAAACAAAAACCTTTATCAACCCAACATGATCTAACCAGCACCCTACACTCTTCTATTAAGCCAGACTCCTAGAAAGGGCAGTCCACACCTGATACTCCACAATTTTATTCCTAATTCATTTCTCCATTCATTGGATCTGGGTTCCATTCCTACCGCACAGTTAAAATAGTTCTCATTAAGACACCCAAAGGTCGCCTACAGCAAAACACAACGGCCTCTTTAAAAATCTATCCTAGTTTCCTAGTAGGATGTGACATTGTCAATTGTCCCTTCTGATTTTTAAGTCTCTCTTCTTCCCTGACTTTCATAATACCCCTCTTCACTAGTTCTTTTTCTTCCTGCTCTTTAATAATCTCCTTTCCCGGATCTCTTCTACCATTTAGTCTTTAAATACAGATAATGGTATAGTGTTCTAGTATTAAGTACCATCCTATAAAATATCTTCAATAAGTAGGCATGTAGGTAGACAGAAATATAAGTGACTTCTAATTCAGGAGCTAGACTGATAAATTCCAGGCCTTGAAATATCCCAATTACATAATGACGTGCTACATTTGGGAATCCCACTGACATCTTAATTTTAGCATGCCAAAAAACTGAAATTTATCTGATGCCCAACTCCTAACAAAAAGGTGGTCCTGCTAATAAAATGCCAGTAAAAGCTTTCTCTGCTGAGAGAGTATAGAAATGGAAGCGGAATTGTATATTTAAATAGTGAGAAAATCTGAAATAACTACTATAGGAAAAGAAGAGAAAATGAAAGAGAGAAATGTTTAAAAGCTAACAAACAGAAATAAGGTCACAGTTAGTAGCCTCAAATTTATAATGGACTTAAGTATACAAATTTTTCAAATTTCTCCAGCAAGCTTTTGAACCCAGGAGGAAAATCAGTTCAACACTATTCATTCATCTGTAATTACAGAACAAGAATAGGCACATGATTAATATATGTAAGCCCAGATCTTCAGCACATAAATTCCTTTGTTCTCACATTTTAAAATTATAGACTTTCATATTAACATATTACACACAATAAATCACTGAGAAGAGTATTTGAAAACATCATGGCATTGATTGGGTATGTTAATACAAATAAACAGAAAAGGGTGTGGTTCTAATCCTGAGGAATTGTGTTCTCACTACTGATGGAACATAGGTTCGAATTTGAAATGGATGAACACTGCCTCTAGCCGCCCTGAGTCTGGAAACTGTTGCTACTGATTTGCTCCCATCAGTCCATCTGTATTATCCTTCAGGTAAAACCTGCCATAGAATTCCTTCTTATATTCACTCCTCGGCAGATTCTACTCAGCCATTGTTTTGACTTTTTTTTTTAATCCCTCTTCCTCAAATAACCAATCAGAATTATCTAATTGTGATAAACATTTGTCTCCCACCAATCAAGAGGTTATATTACAGAACCTTCATAACAATCCTTAGCACACACACATATACATAGAGCACGCAAGTAAACAAACACATTATTAGTCCACGAATAAATGCTTTCAGGGTAGGCACATATACTAAATATTAGTATCTTCCTATGTACTACATGAAATGCTAAATGAAAAGCAATTTTCTTATTTATTCCATTAGAATAATTTACAATTCTGTTAATACTATCATACATTCCTGGAAGCCTCTTCTATCCTAAAGAACTTTGTATAATTAAATTGTGTGAAATTATCTCAGCCTCTAGAGCAGGGAGGTTAAATTTCATAGCACTTAATCAAGCCTATTATTTATTTCCCACTACATAAGTACTGTCAAAGACAAAAATAATCCAAAAACACAGAAATGTTCTTTTTCCAAAGAATTCCCTCTAGTTATATGGTAGAGAAGACTTTTTGGTTCCTAAAGGGAACCTTTTAGGTTCTGTAGCTGGGCCTGAGAATGAAGCCAACATAAGACAGATAAGCAGAAGACAAGCACACAAGTTGTATTTAATATTTATTTGTACATATACATAAGAGGCTTTGTTGGAAAACAAAGACCCAAAGCAGTAGTTAGGACCAAGAACTTCTAAGCTTTTTTTAATTCATTTGAATTCATAAATTCTGATTTATGACAAGAAAAAGGCAAAAGGATCTAATGAGCTTCTAGGGGTAATAGACCGTAGACAAGTGACTAGGAAATACATGGTGGAAACTAATAGAAGATCAGGGTTATTTTAGGGTGGTCTGTACTGATCCATTTTGGAATCAACTCCCAGTTTCCAATGATAAAAAATGTTCTTCTTTCCTTGGTAGAGGGAGGGTACCTTCCACATGGGAAATATTCTGACCTCTTTGAGGTAGAAAAAGAGCTCAAAGTACACTTCCTGCATCTACTGTTTCCCAAGTGCCTTCAGCTCAAAATAATCAATATGCCAAAGTGGCATATTTTGGGGTGATATGTCCTGATCCCTTCCACAGTATGTTGCCAAAGGTTTATAAAATCTCCAACTTAATCTAAAACTTCATACAATTAATGTCTCTTTTTTTCTCTCTCTCTTTCTTCAGGTGGGGAAAAATGTTAATGAGTAGTTGCGTCGAGGGTCTCAGGTTTGGTGATAACTAGAAGGAGTCATTGGCTTCAGCATGTAGTTGTACTTACACTAAGATTTAGGACAGTGAAAAGATACATGGCAAAATTAGCAAAGGGGAAAGAATGTGGGGCATAATCCCGTGGAAACCAGGCACAAGCTTCCGAGAGTCCTGTCTCAGGAACTGTGAAGGGTGTGCTCGGTTCTTCCGGCAGTGAATTCTGACATGTGTGAAGTACTATCTACCAGGGAAGCTCCGAGACTCGGTTCCCCAAAGTTTTAATTACAAGCTAGTTACTTAGGTACCGTCTGCCCAGTATATACCAAAACTCCAGAGTCCCAGAAGGAAAGCAAGTGTTCAGCATAAACCATACTCTTTGTAGAAAAGTCTAGGCACCATGAGCTAACTCATCCTTCAAGGAAAGTTTCTAATTTATCATTAAAAGTTCCCAGACACCAAACAAGGGCCTATTTTGGAAGCAGGCCTAAGGAAACTATGTTAACTACTATGTTAACTCCTTTTTCCTTGTAGTAAAATGGCCAAAGAATAGAAAGGAAAAGAATGTATTAAAGAATGCATTACAAGGGCTCAGTCAGTTAAGCATCAGACTCTTGATGTCGGCTCAGGTCATGACCTCACAGTACAGGAGTTCGAGCCCCACAACAGGCTCTGTGCGGGGAGAGCAGAGCCTGCTTGTGATTCTCTGTGTCCTTCTCTCTGTCTCTCCTGGCTTGTCTACTCTCTCTCTTTGCCTCTCAAAAATAAACATTTAAAAAAAGAATTTAAAAAAAAAATGCATTACGCCAATGCATCTAGAAGATGGGAGAAAAGAACTGGCCCCTTGAAACTGGCTTTGGCTGACAATGGCTCCTTTTTAATTGCTGCAGTGATTGTATTCAAATTTTAAGAAAACTACAGACAGCCTACTCACATGAATAAGGCATTAAAACAAAAACAGAAAATGTGAAAGAGATATTCTATTTAAAAAAGTAGTGTGGCAGTGCCTGGGTGGCTCAGTCAGTTAAGCATTTGACTCTTGATTTTGGCTTAGATCATGATCCCAGGGTCAGAAGGTTAAACCTCGTGTTGGGCTCCATGCTCAACATGGAACCTGCTCAAGATTCTCTCTCTGCCTCCTCCCACTCATACACTCTCTAAAATAAAAATTAAAAAAAAGATTAGAGAGATAATCCAATGCCTATATTTTAAAGATGAGGAAATTAAGTGACAAGGAGATAAAGTAATCAATCCCAGATAAGGGAGGTAGTTTACAGCAGAAAAAGGACTAGCCACAGTTCCCTAATATTCAAACTAATATCGATTCCACTTCACTATATTACTGACTTGGATACTAGCCAAAGAACCTCTTAAATAATTAAATAAAATTCCATGCTCCTGAACTAGGAGTAAATCCTGAATAGGAATTATACAATCTCTGAGGCATGGATATTTCTGGAAATTTCTAAAGCTGAGAGGGAGAAAAAAAAAATCACAGAATAGATTTGACTTGGTTAAAACAAAATTAGGCATAGACTAGTTATCCCCTTCTATGTTCATGACCCTGGCAAAGCACTAAGGAAAGTACTGTATGAGAAATACTGACTGGGACAAATATGACCCAGCAGGAGGGAAGTGACATCAATGCTGGCTAGTAGAAATAGGATTTAAGTTAAAAAAATTCAAGAGAAACTACACTGATCAGCAAGAACTCATCAAGAAAGATGTATAAAATAAGAAGACAATGGGCAAACTCAAGTGCTAAGAAGAAAAAGACTGGGGCATTGATCAAAGGACAGGCATTGAACACCAATGGTAGCATGCGCAAGAACCACAGACTGGGTTTCTAATGTTTATGAGGAGTAAATTTCAGGGCGCCTGGGTGGCTCAGATGGTTAAGCACCCAACTCTTGATTTAAGCTCAGGTCATGATCTCATGGTTTGTGTGTTAGAGCATGACAGGGGGCTCTGTTCTGGCAGTGCAGGGCCTGCTTAGGATTCTCTCTCTCTTTCTTTCTCTCTCTCTCTGACCTTCCTACAGCTCATGTTTGCTCTCACTCACTCTCGCCCTCTCTCTCTCTCTCCCCCTCTCAAAATAAATAAATAAACATTGCGGGGGGGGGGAGTAAATTTCAAGAGGGCTAAAAGGATATTTAAAAAGTAAGATCAAGAACCAAGTTGGGGGAATGGTGATTCCAGCTTAAGCTTTCAAAAGTTGTTCAGCAATGGGGGGGCGCCTGGGTGGCTTAGTCGGTTAAGCGTCTGACTTTCGCTTAGGTCATGATCTCGCGGTTCGTGGGTTCGAGCCCCGCCTCGGGCTCTGTGCTGACTGCCAGCTCAGAGCCTGGAGCCTATTTCAGAGTCTGTATCTCCCTCTCTCTCTGACCCTCCCCTGCTCACACTGTCTCTCTCTCTCCTAGAAATAAATTAAAAAAATATTAAAAAAAAAAAAGTTGTTCAGCAATGGAATAACATGATCAGATGTGCGCTTGAGAAAGATTAATCACCAAAGGACATTATGCTAACACTAGGATATTAAAATATTATAGCAACATTAAAAATAATTGAAGATCATCCTTGTAAAGCAGGAATGGACTTTTAGAACCTTTTTTTCCCCTCATCTGAATTCAATTTCAGCAATCAAATTCAACAGAGCTGGCTTATAAGAGATAAGAACCAGCTATGGCATTCAAGAGACTAGGACAAAAAAGAAAAAGAAAAAAAAATCACTTGTCAGTCTTCCAAAGAAAATACAGGTATGTTTTCATTCAATCCAATAAACATTTACTGCGCTCAGCAACAGCCAAGCTGCTGAGACACAAAGATGAATGAGAAGGCGTGGTTCTCCATTCTACTGCTACAGAGAACCACACAGCGTGGTTGGAGAAACAGAGACACAACAGTTACTTTTAATAAATGGGATATATGTGAGCAATTCTTTCTTCAGTGTTTCAAATTCTGCCTCTCTTCCCAATTTATGCTACCTAAGCTATACTTCCTTTTCATTTCCTCACCGTATACCTCTGTTCTTATCTTTATATAATGTTTTCTAAGAATGACACGTCAAAAAGAAAAGAGCCCTGAGCTAACACCATTAGGTGGTGGCTAAGGGATCAAATAGAAGATAATTTGCAGTTGCTATTGAAAGTGATAAAGAGAAAGAGAGCAAAAGGAGGAGGCAGGGGGAAGAACGAGATAACCAGAGCTAGAGAGAAAAGGAGTGTCTTTGCCAGTCAATCTCAGAAGTCACACCAGCAGGGCGAGACTGTGGCTAGCACTCCAGTCCTCTTTCCCGTAGGTAGTTTCTTTCATGACGAAAGTGATCCTAAAACTGGTGTTGGCAGGGGGTGTGGGAAACGGTGTTGAGAGGAGAAGGGGAAGAGGGAAAAAGATCAGCAAGAGAATCTGAGCAACTTGACACCTCTCCCAAACATTTGCAAATAAAGTCTTTTGTACTCTTTTTATTACCTACAAATTACCTATAAATTTTTCTTTTAGTTCTTACAATTGCTAGCCTTTCAGTTTTAGACTCATGAAATATATGGTGCCACAGCTTGAGATACCCACCCACACACACCACACTTTTTGGTACATTAAACACGTTTACTGTAAAATCATGTGTTTGTATTCTACCCACTTTACGAAAACTAAAAAATACTTTTAAATTTTAATTACTACAAAAATTAAGAGTTTTTATATCTTGGTATTGATGACCAAGGGTAAGTCATTTTAAGGGTAAGTGCTCTGGTTACCAAGTTTCCTTGGTTGAAAATACCATTATTAATTACAATATTTCTCGTATAAAAACACACAAAACCACAACAGAATGATCTGTTTCACAGTAAGGTCTCGAAACACCCAGCACAGTGAAAAGTAGCAACTCTCTGTATCAAAATGATACACCGAAACGAAAATGATATTTATAGTATAGGCATACAAATCTCAGGGGTTTTTAAAAAAAAATTTTTTTTAATGTTTTACTTACTTCTGAGAGAGAGAGAGACAGCATGAGCAGGGGAGGGTCAGAAAGAGAGGGAGACACAGAATCTGAAACAGGCTCCAGGCTCTGAGCTAGCTGTCAGCACAGAGCCTGACGCGGGGCTTGAACCCACGAACCATGAGATCATGACCTGAGCCGAAGTCAGATGCCCAACCGACTGAGCCACCCAGGTGCCCCTCTCAGTTCTTTATAAGGACAAAAACAGGGACATTAAAGCTAATAAGTAACAAACAAGCCTCAGGTCAACACCGTTAAAAACAGAATTCAATTAATTACCTTAATATTGACTCTGTGAACAAAGATAAGACTAATTCCAGCCCAAAATATGACTTCCTTACAGAAGACACAGACAAAAACATTGACTGAATAGGGATATTATAGCCAGAAGGAGATACAATTTTCTCAGGTGAGAAAGAGAACTGATTCAAATACAGAAAAAAATATATTAAAATTTTGGTGTTTTTTTTTTTTTTTATTTATTGAAGCTAAATTCTTTTCCAGCATGTTGGAACATTTTAGTTTCCATGTGACCAGTTAATTGCATATATAGATGACTTAGTTTTAACAAACCTAAAGTGGACAGGAGCCTTGAAAAACAAAAAACAAAAACCTCCAAAGAAACTACAGATTGAAAAAACACATTACTAATGCACAGGAAGGTATTTGTAAATATGACATTAGGATTAACATGAATTCAGCCAGCATTCACAGAGTGCCAAATATGGACACAAGGCTAGGCTCAAAGACAAGGCAAGGTCATGTTTCTTAGCTAAAAGAAAACCGGATTACTAGTACTGTGGTTTATGACCAATAGCAGTCAGCCCCTACCCCCAACTCCTTCTAACATATTCTCCTATTCCACAGAGGCTACAAAACTGAATGTTCAGTACTCCCTTGCGCTAGGTTTGGGGGGGCAAATCAGACTCAGTAGAGAGAATTAAAATGTGGAAATGAAGTGGAGACAATATACTTGCTAATTTCGCTTTTTGCTGCTGGCCAGCAAGGTCTCATACACAGAATTTATTTTGTTCTGCAGTGAATATCTCCCTTCGTGTTACCCTTTCTTAGAAGCCTAGGCCAGGCCACATCTGCCAATATTATTATCAACAACTATTGCATAAAATACCTAAAGCATTTCAACTTACCACACTAACCCCTACCTGATGTTATAAAGTTTTTGCCTTTATGGTATAAACAAAAGGACAGTTTAATAGGATTTCACCTGAAATTCTCAGATTCTCAATTAAGCCATGCCCCACTCACCTCTATTGGGAAATGAGCCTGACATCTTCTTGCATGTCTTGATAAACTCATTCATTTTGGTATAATTTGGGTATTTTATGAACTGATATTGAGAGGACAACTAATCAATTTTCCACAATCAGGAGAGCTAAGGGAAGTCTCTGAATAAAAGAACTCAAATCAATCAAAACAAGTGTTTTGGTAGCCCCAAAATATAGCTACAGGCAACTAAATTAGACCATCACTTATTGGGATCATACTATTTACACCCTTTTTTTTAAGTCACGTTTGGCTGAAAGTAGAATATATACTTAAAATCTGAGTCAATTTTTAAAAATTCAAGTAAAATACATATTAATAGTCTTTACTAACTGATCTAGGAGCACCTGGGTAGCTCAGGTGGTTAAGCATCCAACTCTTGCTTTCAGCTCAGATCATGATCCCAGGGCCATGAGATCAAGCCACACATCAGGTTTCACACTGAGCATGGAACCTACTTGGGATTCTCTCTCTCTCAAAAAATAAAAATTTTTAATTAAAAATTTATAAAAAATAAGATAAAATAACTGATCCAAACCCTATTATGAGTTAGGGATCAGTCACATAAAACATCAGGGGCCATGTAACCATGTCACAAATAAATTCTTCCTTTACCAATATAACCTTCTGTCTTTTCCATCCTTCTAATTTTGACCACATATATGATTATCATTTTTACCAAATGAAGCAGAGATACAGAAAAGGACATTAATCCCAAATAACGGGTTCCTTGGTCTATCTCAGTGATTAAAAATAATTACTTCTCGACAAATCCTATGAGAACATATCTGCTTCATACAACTACAGTTTCCTTGTACTTTTTAATGAAACATGATACTAAGCTTAAGCAAAGTACAGAAAATAATGTTCAATTAATTAAATACATTCATCTCTTTGTGAAGAAAAGAAATATTAACTTCTGTTTCATTAGCCATGATGTTCACTGCATAGAATATTTTAAATACACATTTCTTCAGAGTGTTCAACTTAAAACATGAGGGGACATATCATTAGCATCTAGGCCCAAGCAACACACTGAGGAAGTTCTGACCCTGGCACACGTATCGCAAAGTACATTTGTGTTTTCCTAGTTTTTCTCATACTCTATTAGACTGATAATTTTAACTCTGCAACTCTGATGTTTAACTAAAGCAAGCACTTGGGGAGAAGGAAATTTGAACACAGATGGGATAAAACTGTTCTACTTTAAGCAGCTTGGTACTTGTGACTACTTTTGATTGAGGTAGAACCACCTCCGATTACAGATTTGCTATGAAATGCATTAGGACAAAGCAGACATCAATAAAACACAGGCACCTGTGTTCCTACCAATACTGATGAGGCAGATGAGAGGACCAACATAGATTGCATAGTTCAACTAAAGAAATATTTTACCTCTAATTACATGACATATAGTCAAGATGAGAAATTAAATGTAACCTAACACTTAATATTAATGCTCCACATTATGATAGAGCATTGACGTTTACCTAAAACAAAACAGACACCTTATCTCACATGATGCAGTATCACTGTGCAGTTAAGAGAAACCAACTTTTCTTCGTTTCTCAATTTTGATGTCTTAAGAGAAATCAAAGCTAAGGAAGGCTAAATGGAATGGGGGGGGGTGTCTATTTTCTTTTGTTAATACTGTTTCAGACAAAAATAATGATCTCGAGATACCACCTCATATCCATTAGAATGGCTACTACTAAAAAAGCAAACAAACAAAAGAGAGAAAATAACACGTGTTGATGAGGATGTGGAGAAACTAGAACCCTTGTGCACTGTTGGTAGGAATTTAAAACGATATAGCCACTGTGGAAAAGACGATGGTGGCTCATTAAAAGATTAAACACGGAATTACTATATGATCTAATAATTCAACTTCTGGGAATGTATGCAAAGTAACTGGAAGCAGGGTCTTGAAGAGATATTTATACACTCATGTTCATAACGGCATTATTCACAATTGCTAAAATGTGGAAACAACCCAAGTATGCATCAAGTGATGAATGAATAAGCAAAATGTGGTATATGTTTTGCTTTTCTATGGTATCTATATTCCATATAGATATTGTACACACACATACACACACACACCATAGATAAGCAAAATATATACCACATTTTGCTTATTTATGCATCAGTATATTCCATATGTGGAATATATATTCCTGAATAGAATATTATTTAGCCTCTAAAAGAATGGAAATTCTACAATATGCTACAACATAGATGTACCCTGAGGACATTATGTAAAGTGAAATAAGCCAAGCACATCAACAGAAATACGATATGATTCCAATTCTATGAAGTACTCAGAGTGGTATAATAGTGGTTGCCAGAAACTAAGGGAAATGGGGAGTGGGAGTTATTATTTAACGGATACAGAGTTACAGTGGGGATGAGAATGGATGGTTGTGAGGGCTGTATAATACTGTGAATTTATTTAATACCACTGAGTTGTACATTTAAAAATGGTAATTTTATGTTGTGTATTTTGCCACAATAAAAAAAATAAAAATTAATAATCTCTTTCTTGACTCCAGTACACTTAGGAAGGGCTGGCTATGAGGGATGTTTCTTTAATCAGTTCTCAATCAAGTCCAAGAATACCACCTTCCCTCCACACAACCCCCTCATATTCAGACAATCAAAGTAAAATCAGTGTGCTTTCTATACCAACAGGAATGTAAGACATGGCTCCTAACTCAATTTCACACCATCCAATCACATTCCCACCTTTTAAGTTCCACCTGTATTTAAATTAAGTAAAATTAAAATTAAAAACTCAGCCACACCAACCTCATTTCAAGTCCTGTATGGGTACATATGGCTAAAATATTAAACAGCACAGATTTAAAGCACCTCCCTCACTGCTGTAGGTGCTACTGGACAAAGCTAATCTAGACCAATCACTGATTCATATTAATGTAATGACTTGATATTCTTCATATTTTTTCTTCTTGTATGTATAGGTAGAGTTCCTTTCTTGTTCTTAATGTTGACTATGTATATTCTCTTTAAAAAAAACAAATAAATGGCATAAATTTAACCAAGACTGCAAAAAATTCTATTTGTTTTTAATGAATACTTAGGACAATATCGTTTGTGGAAACAATGCGACTGAACATGACTGACTCACTGGTTTTTGGATTAGCCTTAAAGGTCTGATCAAAGTTCATTTTATTTTGATATGTGGTTTTAATTTTCTTAGCTGAAATACATACCTCACTTGTTAATGTTAATAATTTACCTGTAGAACTTTGTGCAGTGGCAGTATTGTGGCCAATGAGGTTTATCCGAGGCACAATTATTGCTAATTGAAAACTTTTTCCAATAATTTGCCTGTAGAGTGTGTGGATTTTTTAAAATATCAGTTGAAATAAAGACAACATTATTCATTCCTTTCCTAACAGATACACTTCTTTTTCCTCTATTGCCTAGACTATTAGCCCTATTACATTATTGAATAGAGAAAAGTGCTCGCTTCATTTAAAATCAGTATTTCAGGGGGCACCCACATGGCTCAGTTGATTAAGTGCCCGACTTTCAGGTCAGGTCGTGATCTCATAGCTCGGTGAGTTTAAGCCCCAAGTCAAGCTCTGTGCTGACAGTTCGGAACCTGGAGCCTGCTTCGAATTCTGTGTCTTCCCCTTCTGCCCCTCCCCCTCCTGCTTGCTCTCTGGTTCTCTCTCTCAAAAATAAATAAATACTAAAAATAATAATAACAATAACAATAAAAACAGTATTTCAGGGGCATCTGGGAGGCTCAGACAATTGAGCATCCAGCTCTTGACTTCAGCTCAGGTCATGCTCTCACAGTTTGTGGGTTTAAGCCCCACATGAGGCTCTGCACTGACAGTGCAGATTCTCTCTCCCTCTCTATCTGCCTCACCCCTGCTCATGTGATCTGTGTGTGTCTCTCTCTCTCAAAATGAGTAGACTTAAAAAAATAGAAATAAAATAAAATCAGTATTCCACTATTAAATATGGCACTTGCTATGGGTTTTTAGTAGATATTCTTCAGTATCAGGAAGTTTCCCTCTCTTCCTTTTTATTAAAAGGTTCCCTAATTAACAGATATTGATAAATATCTTTATGAAAATAGCTTTCATAAATGCTTTATCTGTTGAGGATAAGATTTTCTTATACTGATTACTTTACAAATGTAAAACATCCAAGTACTGTTGTAAGAAACCAAATATATAGGAATGATATAGGAGTCTTTTGTTACATATATGTTCTGTGAACATCTGCTCACAGTGTGGCTTGCTCTTTTCATTTCCCTAATGCAGCCAAGTGTAAGGCAGAAATTTTGGAAGAACTCTGTTTACCCAATATTGTAAAGATTTTATGCTGTCTTTGGGGAGGAATTTTTATTTTGAAAGTAAGCTCTATGCCACTGTGGTGCTTGAACTTACAACCCTGAGATCAAGAGTCATGTGCTCTACTAACTGAGCCAGCCAGGCACCCTGGAAATAATTCTTTGAATTGTTTCACTTTTTTATTCTGTAGTAGCTATATTTCCATTATTCTTCTTTTAGTGGTTGCCCTAGAGATTACTATATGCATCCTTTACATTATTAACATATAAAGTGGTTTAGTACATTCTGCAACATCCTTCATCTTAGATTCAAGGACCCTTTGAGGGGCCATCACCCCCCAGATGAGTGTGTGGAAGCTCTGTTCCAGACACAGCCAAAGGACTGAGGGTCCCTTTCCCCAACCAGCCTCCATTCATAGGACAGAAGGCAGACGTAGACTGTTCCTGCCCCAGCTCTCTCATACAGTGAAAGTTCCACAACAGAAGGACAAGCTGAGAAGATCAGGGGTTACCGTCCCCATTCAGTAGCACACGCGAAGAGCTGAGGTACCTCCCCAGTGGGAAGCATGCTACAGTCCCTCAACTCAGCTGAGAAGGGGGAAGTTATATAAACAGAGAGCTCAAAGTTCTAAGGGGCCTGACTTTATTTGTAACAGAACATAAGGAAAGTAATGTCTAAGGATGATGTCAGAAATAATGAAGACCTTGGGGGTGAGTGGTTAAGAAGCTGGTCATTTCCATAATACTAGTAGCAACAAGTGAAACAACAGATCAGCTAGAAATTTAATGGAATCAAGGAAAAAGACAACTAAGAAGAGTGCTCTTGGAATCAGAGAATACCCCCAAGACTGACAACTCTATACTCCTGCAAAGTGGCCCAACTTTAATAAAATCAGACTGTCGTACAATTTATATCCCATGGCATTGACCAAAACAAAACAAAACAAAACAAAAAAAATGCAATCAGCTAGCAATTAATGGAGAGGATAAAGCCAGGTGGGATATCGACAGTCAGACTGTCCAAAATTCAAAAGGTTAACGGGGAGAATCAGGGAACTAGAGAGTCAAAGAGAGTCCAGCTAAAACCACAATCATCTCTGGTTGTCATGGAGACTCTGCACATACTGAAGGCTGTACCCTCTGAGGAGTAACAGGAGAGACTGTACACTGCAGGGAAAGTAAGTTTCACTGACTATTCTAACAATCACTAAATTTAAAAAAAATAAATAAATAACAGTGAACCCCAAAAGGAGGGGAGTTAGTATCCAGATCTAACACATTACATAAAATATCTAACTTCAATAAAAATTAGTAGCCCTGAAAGGAAATCTAAAAAGTGTGACCACAGGGCGCCTGGGTGACTCCATTGGTTAAGCATGTGACTCTTGATTTCAGACCAGGTTTGTGACTTGAGTTGGTGGTTCCATGCTGATAGCACAGAGCCTGCTTGTGGTTCTCTCTCCCTCTCTCTCTGCCCCTTCACCACTCGTGTACTCTCTCTCTCAAAAAATAAACTTTATAAAAAATAAACCAAAAATACAAAGTGTGACCTCTACAAAGAAAAAAGAAAACAATTGAAACTGTCTTTGAGGGGGACCAGATGTTGAACTTAACAAAGATTTTTAAAAAGCTTTGATAAAAAAAAATAAAATAAAAAAATAAAAAGCTTTGATAAATGTGTTCAAAGAGCTAAAGGAAACCGTTTTTTTTTTTTAAATAAAAAGAGTGTATAATGACAATGTCCCAGAGAATAGTAATAAAAACACAGAAATTATTTTTAAAGTGGAAAATCTGAAGCTGCAAAATACAGCAAATGAAATGAAATTTGAAAGGCTCAATAGATTAGAACTGGCAAGAAAAAAAAAAAAAAAAAAAGATCCAAAAAATAAAAGAGAAATAAATGAAACAATGGAGACTATGCCACCTTAAGGAGAAAAAGAAAAAATAAAAATGAACTAAGCCTCCCAAAACTGTGGGATACCAATATACATGCAATAGAAATACTAGATGGGAGCAGGGGAGACGCCTGGGTGTCTCAGCCAGTTGAGTATCTGACTCTTGATTTTGGCTCAGGTCATGATATCATGGTTTGTGAGTTTGAGCCCTACCTCAGGATCTGTGCTGACAATGTGTAGCCTACTTGGGATTCTCTCTCTCCCTT